>NC_084796.1:57946578-58249608 GCF_963169125.1 Humulus lupulus | reverse complement strand
GTAATCGACCACATCATTCTTCATCCTAGGCCACCAGTACAACGACCGTAGATCTTGATACGTTTTCGTGGTTCCCAGATGTAGTGAGTATGGTGTAGTATGAGATTCATCTAGAATCTCTCGTCTGATACTCATATCCATCGGAACACTGATCTGATCCTTATATCTCAGCAAACTCATCTCAGAAATGGAATAATCCTTAGCTACTCCAGCTAGGACAACCTCTCTAATCTCCTGCAACCATGTATCACCTACCTGGCCCTCTTTTATCCTTTCCAAGAGGGTAGACTGTAAAGTAATATTGGCCAATTGGCCCACTACCAATTCTATCTTCGCTCTGGTCATCTCTTCTGTCAATTCCTTCGATATCTGCTTCATCCTGGGCCTCTCCAGCTTAAAGCATTTCCTAGGTGATAAAGGATGTCACAGTCATAATCCTTCACCAACTCTAGCCAACTCCTCTGTCTCATATTTAGGTTCTTCTAGGTGAAAAGATGCTTCAAACTCTTATGATCAATGTATATCTCCCACTTCTCTCCATACAAATAGAGTCACCACATTTTTCGTGTGAATACCATTGCTGCTAGCTCCAATCATGGGTATGGGATTGTTGCTCATATTCCTTTAGCTGTCGTGATACGTAGGAAATAACCTTCCTAATCTACAACAACACACATCCTAACCCCAGTCTCAATGTGTCACAGTACACTACGAATTTGTCCTCATCTGAAGGAAGACTCAACACCGGAGCAGTAATCAATCGTCGCTTCAATTCTTGGAAACTACCCTCACATTTTTCTGACCATGTGAACCTCTGATTCTTCTGCGTCAACTCAGTCAATGGTGTGGCAATCTTAAAAAAACCCTTCCACGAATCATTTGTAATATCCCACCAACCCAAGGAAACTCCTAACCTCCGAGGCGTTCCTTGGCCTCAACCAATCCCTAACTGCTTCTACCTTGGCTGGATCTACCTTAATCCCATCTCCACTAACAATATGTCCAATGAATGTTACCTCTAGTAGCCAGAACTCACACTTCTTAAATTTAGCATACAACCGATGCTCCCTCAACCTCTACAACACCAATCGGAGATGCTGCTCATGCTCTGCCTCTGAAAGAGAGTAAACTAGAATGTCGTCGATGAAGACAATCATGAACTGATCTAAGTAATCCTTGAACACCATGTTCTTCATATCCATAAATTATGTTGGGTCATTAGTCAATCCAAATGACATGACCAGGAACTCATAATGCCTGTACCTCGTGCGGAAGGTCGTCTCGAGATATCCTTGTCCTTGATCCTCAATGGGTGATAACCAGATCGAAGATCAATCTTCGAGAATATAGTCTTACCCTGCAACTGATTGAACAGGTCATCTATCCTTCGTAATGGGTACTTATTCTTGATAGTCAACTTGTTCAACTCCCTATAGTTTATGCACATCATCAAGGTTCCATCTGTAATGACCCGAATTTGCTAATCGAGCTTAGGGCCTTGATAAGTGTGCCTGGAGGGCAATAAATGATTTAATATGCTAATATGTGGATTTATGTGTATATATGATTATGATGCATGTTTAGTTAAGTTAAATATGCATATGGACCCCAACTGGATATTAGGGGTATAAACGTGATAAATGTTATATATATGTGATATGTCTGTGCAGAACGGACCGAGACAGTCCTGGTGAGCGTTTAGTCAGAAAGTCACAACAGGGTTGAGATTCGAACTCGGGGTGAGTCGAGGGGTAATTTGGGTACTAGGTGTGTTATGGGGTTATCGGGACATGAAAATAAATATTTGGAGATATATTTGTGGATAGAATGTCTAGGCGGGAATATTGGGAAAATTTACCATTTTGCCCTCGGGGACGTTTTGGTACCCCGAGCCTTGAGGTAACCATATAGACTTAAGCTGAATAAAACAAAAAGGAGGAATTACTTAGAAGCTTTGGGGAAACCAACATGCACATTCTCTCTTAATTGAGATAGCTCTTATTCTCTTCTCTTCTTTACTCTCTAAGGCAAAATCAAAGGGAAACTTTGGGAATCAACTTGAAGGTCTAAGGAGTTTCAGCTGAGAAATTTTGGGGAGCTTGGAGCTTGAGGATTGAGAATCAACTTCTAGGATTGACTTCAGCAAGGGGTAAGCTTTAATTATAAGAATATGTCTAGAATTGCAGCTGGTTGTTAGGGTATGCATGTTAGCAAGTTTGAATTGTTCTTGAGTGATCTAGTTGAGTTTTGGAGTAGATTTTGATGGGTTTTGATGTTGTTATTAAGTTGATACTGAGCTGAATGATGGTGTTGATTATTTGGGATTGTTAGCTTGGTTTTGGTGAGGATTGGCTTGAAGAAAAGGTAGAAAACTAATGAAGAATTATGGGTTTGGAGGTGAGGGCCGCGGCCCTAGGAGGGGTGCGCCGCGTCCCGTGTGCGCACGTGGCCATGGGAGGCCGAGAAGCTCATGCGCGCCACGGCCCGTGTGGGGGTCAGTGTGGTGCTAGCCTCTGTTTTGAGGCTAGCCGCGGCTCTTGAGGGTGGGGCCGCGGCCCTTAGTGCCAGTCTGTGTTTTTAAGGGTATTTAGGCTTGGGAACTCAATGGGTAAGGCTCGGGATGGATTTTATCACCCGGATTGATAGAATTCAAGGTCCCGGAGGCTAGGGTTATGGCTCGAAGTTATTTATTGGATTAGAATTTGAAGGATGGACATTGTTAATGTGTTGTGACTAGGGTTTCGGCGAGGCTCACGTTAGAGGACTATGCTCGGGCCATCGGTGCTCAGAAAGCTCGGAACTCAGGTAAGAAAACCCTTGTTCCCACAGAGCTTGTGTGGGCTAGAGACTTGATGCCGGGAGGTTGCATAGGATTCCTAGCAAGTGTTGTGGATACTTCTAGGGTGGTGTCGGTTGGACCGGGTGAGACCAGATTGGTGTGTGAGTTTCCGGATTAGTTCCCAGCGGATTTACCGGGGTTGCTGCCGCAGCGAGAGATTGACTTCATTATAGAATTGGTACCAGGAGCGGAGCCAGTATCTAGGACACCTTATAGGATGGCTCCGGCGGAGTTAAAGGAGTTGAAGATTCAGTTGCAGGAATTACTTCATTTGGGGTTCATCAGACCGAGTTTCTCGCCATGGGGTGCTCCAGTGTTGTTCGTTAAGAAGAAGGATGGGTCCCTTAGGATGTGCATTGATTATAGGGAGCTGAACAAGTTAACCATTAAGAACAAGTATCCACTGCCTAGGATCGATGATTTATTTGATCAGCTACAGGGGAGAACAGTGTTTTCCAAGATAGATCTCCGATCAGGTTACCATCAGTTAAGGATTAAAGAGGAGGACATACCAAAGACCGCTTTCCGGACGAGGTATGGACACTATGAATTCCTGGTTATGTCCTTTGGATTAACCAATGCCCCAGCAGCCTTCATGGACATGATGAATAGGGTTTTCAAGGATTATCTGGACAAGTTTGTGATAGTATTCATCGATGACATTCTAGTGTACTCCCAGTCAAAGGCAGAGCACAAGCAACATCTACGGTTGGTACTACAGTAGTTGAGGGAGCATAAGTTATATGCTAAGTTCAGTAAGTGTGAGTTCTGGTTGCCACAAGTTACATTTCTGGGCCATATCATCAGTAAGGAGGGGATTCTGGTTGACCCAAGTAAGATTGAGGCAGTCAGAGATTGGCCTAGACCGAGCAGTGTTCCGGAAGTGAGAAGCTTCCTAGGTTTAGCAGGGTATTACCGGCAGTTTGTTGAGGGGTTCTCCAGGATAGCTGCGCCATTGACAGAACTGACAAAGAAGAAGACAAGGTATGTCTGGACGGATAGATGTGAAAATAGTTTTAAGGAACTGAAGCGGCGACTGATTACTGCGCCAGTGTTAAGCTTGCCGATAGAGAATGAAAAGTTTGTGGTCTACTGTGATGCATCTAGGTAGGGTTTGGGCTGCGTGTTGATGCAACCTGGCAAGGTGATAGCCTATGCATCGAGACAGTTGAAGGAATATGAGCAGAGATATCCTACGCATGACCTGGAGTTGGTAGCGGTGGTGTTTGCACTTAAGATTTGGAGGCATTATCTTTATGGCAAAAAGTGCGAGATATACACCGACCATAAGAGCCTAAAGTATTTCTTTACTCAGAAGGACCTGAATATGCGCCAGAGGCGGTGGCTGGAGTTGGTTAAGGATTATGATTGTGATATCCTTTACCATCCAAGGAAGGCTAATGTAGTGGCTGATGCATTGAGTCGGAAGGGCCCAGGACAGTTATTTAGCTCGAGGCAGATATCTGATAAGTTAGCTGAGGAGATGACCAGAGCCGGTATAGAGTTAGTGGTTGGTCAGTTGGCCAACATCACTCTTCAGTCTACACTCCTTGAGAGGATCAAGGAAGCGCAAGGAAAAGATTCTCAGTTGAGAGGACATAGGGAGAGTGCCTTAGTCGGAGTGACAAAGGACTTTCCCATTTCAGAGATGGGATTACTGAAGTATAAGGATCGAATCTGTGTTCCGATGGATTCTGGTATCCGGCAAGAGATCTTGGATGAATCGCATACCACTCCCTATTCTTTGCACCCGGGTGCGACGAAGATGTACCAGGACTTGAGAGCTCTGTATTGGTGGTCAGGCATGAAGAGGGATATGGTGGATTATGTGGCTAAGTGCTTAACTTGTCAGTAGGTTAAGGCTGAGCACCAAAGGCCAGCGGGGTTGTTGTAGCCTTTGGGGATTCCAGAGTGGAAGTGGGAAGATATTACTATGGATTTCGTAGTTGGTTTACCGAGAATTGTGGGACAGCATGACTCAGTGTGGGTGATTGTAGATAGGTATACCAAGTCCGCCCACTTCTTGCCTGTAAAGACAACTTATACTGTGGAGCAGTATGCTGAGTTGTATGTGAAGGAGATTGTTCGACTTCATGGGGCTCCAAGGTCGATAGTATCCGATAGAGACCCCACCTTCACCTCCAAGTTTTGGGAGAGTCTGCAGAAGGCTATGGGCACGCAGTTACGGTTTAGTACCGCTTATCATCCTCAGACGGATGGGCAGTCTGAGAGGACGATTCAGATATTGGAGGATTTGCTGCGAGCCTGTGTGCTTGATTTTGGGGGATCGTGGAGTAAGTATCTCCCTTTGATCAAGTTCTCGTACAACAACAGTTATCAAGCGACCATTGGTGTGGCTCCGTACGAGATGCTTTATGGAAGGAAGTGTAGATCACCTATTCATTGGGATGAGACAGGTGAGAGGAGGTATTTGGGTCCAGAGATGGTTCAGAGGACCAATGAGGCAGTTGAAAAGATTAGAGCGCGTATGCTCGCCTCCCAGAGTCGACAGAAAAGTTATTCAGACCTGAGACGCAGGAGTGTGGAGTTTCAGGTTGGTGATCATGTGTTCCTTAGGGTTTCACCCATGAGGGGTGTGAAATGGTTTGGTATTCGGGGTAAGTTGAGCCCCAGGTTTGTTGGCCCCTTCGAGATTCTGGAATGGGTTGGAGAGGTAGCTTACAGATTAGCGATGCCTCCAGCTTTATCAGGGGTTCATGATGTATTCCATGTATCCATGCTCCAGAAGTATATGTCAGATTCAACGCATGTTCTAAGTTTTGAGAATCTGGAGCTTGATCAGGATTTATCCTATGAGGAGAAGCCGGTTCAAATTCTTGACCGAAAAGATAAAGTCTTGAGGAACAAGACCATCGCCTTGGTGAAAGTGCTATGGAGAAACAACAAGGTTGAGGAGGCGATGTGGGAACTTGAATCAGAGATGAGGGAGCGGCACCCCAAGTTGTTCAAGTAATTTCGAGGATGAAATTTATGTAAGGAGGGGATAGTTGTAACGACCCGAATTTGCTAATCGGGCTTAGGGCCTTGATTAGTGTGCCTAGAGGGCAATAAATGATTTAATATGCTAATATGTGGATTTATGTGTATATATGATTATGACGCATGTTTAGTTAAGTTAAATATGCATGTGAACTGTTGGAAAAAGCTTATACAGGATCTTTATTTATTTTCATGTATATCTAATATTAAACAAATTAATACGAGATAGCCTAAAACATGTTTATAAAATTGAATTCAAAGAGAAACAAAAATAATATAATACTTACAGTATACGCAGCGGAATTAAGAGTCATTCCTTCAGTTTCTCTAACTCTTGTATCCTTTCTGTCGCAGAGTATTATCAAGAAACTGAACCGATCTTCTATTTTCTTCACGATCTTCCAATGTATCCTTAGAACCACCTAGACTAGTGTGGGCAATTCTCAACACATGAGATAGATATAGAAAGAAGAAGAGAAAATAAAAAAGTGGCTTAGAAATGGACTTGTGTTTAGAGAGAATATAAAACTATCAGAAAATCTGACTTATCAAAAACCCTTTTTCGACTTCTCTATAAGCACTCCTTTTATAGACTCAATTAGGCCATTTAATTTAATTAAAAAATCAATAAAATAACAGCCATTTTGAAGCCCTAGGTCGAAATTATCATGGGTTATAGGCCCGTGAAATTTCCCATTTGATTATAAGCCCATTGGACTTAAAATCAAGGCCTGTATTATTTTCTATTGATTTAATTAATTAAATAATTATTTAAATCATTTATCAAATTAATTATTTATAATTTGAACCTTGATTTAAACTTATTTATTAATTTAGATACCAATTTATCTTAATTAATAAATCTGCCATAATTTCTCTTTTCTTCTCAAAATTACACAACTCTGTGAAACTATCCAAAATTGACCTGGTCAACTTTGATAATTCTAATTAATGATTAAATCAATTAATTGAGACTATCTAGATGATTTTATCCAAGGTACAATGGGGACCATGGGCCTATGAAATCAAGCTCCAATAAGTTTTCATAAATCTAACAAATAAATTTACTAACTTATTAATTCCTCGTGACTCCACTATAGACTTGGAATTGCACTCTTGAATTCATAGAACGCTCTATAACAAATATAGATACGCTATTAATTATCCATTGTTACAACCATAATTGTCACTCAATCCTCTATAGACGGTCTACAATGAGATAGGACTAAAATACTGTTTTACCCCTCATTGTATTTTATCCTTAAAACACTTAGTTCCTTGTAAATGATATTTCAGTAAACTAATTTAATTACTGAAATGAGATCTCTATCATTTAACACCTTGAACCAAACTAAAAGGAAACCATCATTTCACTTCTTCATCAGAAGCTATAGATGTTCATATCTATGATTAACACTCCCACTCAATTATACTACCGAGTTCCCAAGATGAAAGTATGGGCTAGTCCGTAGGGTAAGCTGGTAACGAACAAGTCAAAGAACTCAAATAATACAATCAGTTAGAATACTAACCACTCATAATTGAGATTGAATTGACCTATGGTCAACTATATGATATGACTAGAATAGATAATAACGGCATGTTTACTTATCTTATCAACTATCAATATCGGTCCTGTCCGATGTAACAAATACATCCGATCTTATCTACTTTGCTAATGTTCTGGAAAGAACATAACACTGTAATGTGTAAGTAGATCATATCGTAGATTGGCAAGTCAGTGTAAATCCGGTGCACTGACTAATCTTAGGACTAACTTATTTTGAACATATAATCATATTTATATTCCACTGTGATTACGTCACTATAAATAAGATTAGCTATATGCTCGGGAGTTAATAGAAGTTTATATTAAACAAATAATCATGAAAATAAAACATGTGAGCAAAGTGATTAACCAAGTCAAAAAATGATTTCTATTCTTTTATTGATAATAAAATGAGGTTACAAAGAATTTGGGTTTTAATTAGGGCATAAAACCCCAACAGTGAACCCCATCTGGATATTAGGGGTATAAACGTGATAAATGTTATATATATGTGATATTTCTGTGCAGCACGGACCAAGACAGTCCTGGTGATTGTTTAGTCAGAAAGTCACAATAGGGTTGAGATTCGGACTCGGGGCGAGTCGAGGGGTAATTTGGGTACTAGGTGTGTTATGGGGTTATCGGGACATGAAAATAAATATTTGGAGATATATTTGTGGATAGAATGTCTAGGCAGGAATATTGGGGAAATTTACCATTTTGCCCTCGGGGACGTTTTGGTATCCCGAGCCTTGAGGTAACCATATAGACTTAAGCTGAATAAAACAAAAAGGAGGAATTACTTAGAAGCTTTGGGGAAACCGACATGCACATTCTCTCTTAATTGAGATAGCTCTTATTCTCTTCTCTTCTTTACTCTCTAAGGCAAAATCAAAGGGAAACTTTGGGAATCAACTTGAAGGTCTAAGGAGTTTTAGTTGAGAAATCTTGGGGAGTTTGGAGCTTGAGGATTGAGGATCAACTTCTGGGATTGAATTCAGCAAGGGGTAAGCTTTAATTATAAGAATATGTCTAGAATTGCAGCTGGTTGTTAGGGTATGCATGTTAGCAAGTTTGAATTGTTCTTGAGTGATTTAGTTGAGTTTTGGAGTAGATTTTGATGGGTTTTGATGTTGTTATTAAGTTGATACTGAGCTGAATGATGGTGTTGATTATTTGGGATTGTTAGCTTGGTTTTGGTGAGGATTGGCTTGAAGAAAAGGTAGAAAACTGATGAAGAATTCTGGGTTTAGAGGTGAGGGCCGCAGCGCTAGGAGGGGCGCGCCGCGGCCCGTGTGCCCGCGCGGCCATGGGAGGCTGAGAAGCTCATGCGCGCCGCGGTGCTTGGTGCGCGCACCGCGGCCCGTGTGGGGGTCAGTGTGGTGCTAGCCTCTGTTTTGAGGCTAGCCGCGGCTCTTGAGGGTGGGGTCGCGGCCCTTAGTGCCAGTCTGTGTTTTTAAGGGTATTTAGGCTTGGGAACTCAATGGGTAAGGCTCGGGATGGATTTTATCACCCAGATTGATAGAATTCAAGGTCCCGGAGGTTAGGGTTATGGCTCGAAGTTATTTATTGGATTAGAATTTGATGGATGTACATTGTTAATGTGTTGTGACTAGGGTTTCAGCGAGGCTCACGTTAGAGGACTGTGCTCGGGGCATCGGTGCTCAGAAAGCTCGGAACTCAGGTAAGAAAACCCTTGTTCCCACAGAGCTTGTGTGCAGGGCTGAGCCCAATGTGTTTAAATAGAATTGGAACGCAGGGCTGAGCCCTATATGTTAGAACTGCGGGGCGTAGCCCTTTAACTGAATATGCTAGAATTCTATGCTTGCTTGCTATGCTATGTATGCTGTTGTGTGAATGATCGGCAAGAGCCGGGAACGGTGTAGGCCGAGGACGACAGAGGCTGGGAACGGCAAGGGGCCGGGAGCAGCGTTAAGCACGTGGAGTGGGAGTTTCCAGGGTGAGTCCCTAAAAGGATACCTGGGATATCCTCACGGCGTGGTCCGCGAACCCAGGGCTTGGTAAATGCCTGGGACGGCTAGGTCGTATGTGTTTAGCCCATTGGTGGCTTGTTTGTATGCTTGATATATGTGTTGCATATGTTATCTGTTTTTGGGTTTTCTTGCTGGGCTTCGGCTCACAGATGCTCTGTGGTGCAGGTAAGGGTAAAGAGAAGATCAACCAACCATGAGTACAGCAGGCGTGAGGCGGCATGTACATGTTTGGCCAGCCTGGCTGCCACAGCCAGAGGATTTTGGGAGATGCTTGTAAATAAACCTAGATTTTGTCGTTTAGTCGACTGGGTTCAATTTATATGTTGTAAATACTTCTAAACTGTATTTTGGGATCCCAAGTGTAAAACCTTTATGATTTTCTATGGAAACTATTATCTCTAAGATTTTTCCTTTGTTTATGGCTTAATTACACTGTTTGACCTAAAACCTCGATTAGCAAGTTGAAAGCATGTTTTTAAACTCACTTAGTAACGGCTCTAAGGAAGTAGGGCGTTACACCTTCCTTCTTCTTCATAAACAAAACCGGAGCACCCCATGGTGAGAAGCTAGGTCTGATAAATCCCAAGTCTAGTAGCTTCTGTAACTGTATATTTAACTCCTTCAACTCTGTCAGAGCCATTCTATATGGTGCCCTTGACACTAGTTTTGTACCCAGCGCTAACTCAATGACAAACTCGATCTCTCGGTGCGGTGGCAGTCCAAGTAAGTCCTCAGGGAACACATCCAAGAACTCACATACCAATCTAGTCTCCCCTGGCCCCACTGGTGTGATCCTAGTGGTATCCACCACACTAGCTAGAAAATCTATACAACCTCCTTGTAATAGGTCTCTGGCCCTCAACGTTGATATCATGGGAATGCGATGTCTATGCACAGTACCCACAAAAACGAAGGGCTCCTCACCCTCAGGCTCAAAGGTCACCATATTTTTCTTCCAGTCTATAGTCACCTCATATCTGACTAACCAATCCATCCCCAAAATCATGTGGAAATCATCCATCCCAACTCAATCAAGTCTACTGATAATTCCTGTTGTCCACCAGCACTGTAATGCTCTAATCCATCTCCTAAAAACTACCAGTTCCCCTATAGCCAGTGTGTTCCCAAACCCCGTAGTACAAGACTCACTAGGCCTACACAATCTATCAGTCACTTTACTAGAAACAAATGAATGTGTAGCACCTGAGTAAAGCAATACAGTATATGAAGAACCAGCACTAGAAAGTTGATCTGTCACCACCGAGGGACTACCCTCAGCCTCTGCTTGAGTCAAGGTGAACACTCGAGCTGGAGTCAAGCTATCCGTCTTCCCTGGTTCTTCCTTCTTCAAAATTGGGCAATCTTTCTTGAGGTTCCCAATTACCCCACACAAGTAACAGACTTTCACCCGACATTTTTCCAGATGGCACTTCTTGTATCTAGCACACTCTAGGTAGCTTCTCCATGCTCACTGCCACCCTAGCGGCCACCCTGGACACCCCAACCCTTCCTATCAGGACTAGCAGTGGTCGAGGTGTAAGGGGTCTTCCTCTTTTGATCACTGGTCCTCCTCCCCTACTAGATCCTATAAGTGGAGGCACTGCCTTGCGAACATCCTGTCTTGCAGCGCTCTCCCTCCATGTCTTGTTCTCTTCTCAACCACTTGGGCATAAGTTGTCTCCCCAGGTACTGATGTGATCCGCACATCTTGGGCTATCATAGCATTCAGTCCTCGAACAAACCTGTCTTGCCTTGATGCATCTGTAGGCACTAGATCAGGTGCAAACCTCGCTAGTCTATCAAACTCCAAGGCACACTCAGTAACTATCATGATTCCCTGTACCAGACCGATAAACTCATTCACCTTTGTCGCCCGAATGACAATACTGTTGTATTTTTGGTTTAACAAATCTCTAAACTCGTCCCAACTCATGGTAGAAACATCTCAAGTCTAGGATGCCACCTCCCACCAAATGCGGGCATCATCTCGAAACATGTAGGTGGCATAGGCCACCCTATCATTACCTACCACCCTCATGAAGTCTAGGATGGAGGTGATTAAACTCATCCAGTGTTCATCCTTAAATGGATTTGGTCCTCCCACAATGATTGGAGGATGATGCTTCCTAAATCTTTCATACAGTGGCTCCCACCTAATCACAATCTCAGGCGGTTGTACTATTGGTGCCACAATAGGTGGAAAGTCGGGTGCAGCGTTCCCTGGCAGAGCCTGCTATCTCAGAAGACGAATCTCTTCTTCTTGACTTTGAAGTCTAGGCTGCAAGTCAGCAAGCAACTTCTGCCAGTTCTCAGGGGCTGGCAGAGGGTTCTGGCCCTGATCATCATCTCTAGCCTCAATCTTGATGTCGGCTAGTCAAATTGATCGCCTTGGAGGCATAACTCTCAAAGTTTATCTGCAATCAACGACTCAACTGATCAGGCAATGATAACAAGTTTTTGAATTTACCCCACGGTCTAATGCCAAAAATCAAGCAACAATATACAATTATAATGCAAACACGCATTTTAAAAGTCATTCACATACAGTAGCAATGCTAATAAGCATGCCCTATCATATCCACATAGCAGTCAAAAGGCCAGGCCCTATTAGTATATCTCATGCTTTCTAATAAACATGTAGATCAGACATTTATATTTCATTTAAACAATCAAACATGTAATTACATATATGGTTACCGAACCCTGAGTCGAGCTTGTCTTTAGCTATGAGTGTACATGCCAAGCCAATCTTTAGGAACCCTTAAACCTAGACTGCTCTGATACCAAGTTGTAACTCCCTCGATAGCCAAGACCATTACACTGTGTATTTAAAATAGTGCAAGACTTGCTAATCAAGTCGTTTGGACAAAAACATGTTACTAAAGTCACCTAATGGATTAGGGTTAAAGACTTTGATCATAAAATAGTTGTTTTTTCATTAAAAGTAAGAGTTTGTACACGGGATCCCAAAAATGATGTTCACAAGGCAATTACAACCCTCAAAATAATTACAACTAAAGCTAGCCTAAGTGGCAAAATACAATTTTGGTACTAGTCCTTGTCAATCCCTCGACCGTGGCGGTCGATCAGCTGCTGATGTACACACCTCTCCCAAAGCTCTCCAACTCACGGATGGTCCAACTTTCCCTTTCCCTTACCTGCACCACATAGCACCCTTGAGCCAAGGCTCAACAAGAAAACTTAATTCACATTCACAAATACACAACATTATACATACAATAAATTCAGACCGAACAAGTTAATAATAACATAACATAAGCACCAAGCTAGGCAATAATAAACAATTACTTAACTATCGAATCCCTTAGGTCGAAAGCTCTAGTTATTTGGCTGACCTCGGCTCGCTTAGGTTGGGCTGCCTTCCGCATGCTTAACATCAGGCCTGGCTCCCTTAGTCTGGACTTTCAGACCAAATATAACAGTTAAATAAATTGTGGAACACGCAATCGAAAACAACATGAAAAAAGATGCCTATCCAAATTTCTCAGACACAACTATATTTACAACCTCACATATATTCATTTACAGGGGTCCCAGCCACATTCAAAACCTGGGTGCAGTTTTCTTACCTCGAAGCTCGAGCTGAAGATGTAGAGCGGTCCATAGCACGATCCTCAATCCCGAGCTTTAACAGTAACCCTAGTCACAAGCGTTAATGGGTAACTATTAAAACCTAAACAAATTACAAATTTAGAATAACATACTAACCTCCAAGGGCTCGAATTCTACTAAACCAGAAAGTAGAATCCTCCCCGAGCACTTAGGTTTGAGTTCCCGAGCCCAAAAACCTGATTTGGCTATTTCCCTCAATTAGAGTCGCAGCTTGCCCCTAGGCCCGCAGCGCGCTACAAGTCAGAGAGCCCCAAGGCTATCTTCTGGGGGACGCGGGCCACGGCGCGCCTCAACCTGCGCCGTAGCAGCTGGGAAAAAATTCGATGGCTCACAGCCTCTTCACACACACGGGCCGCGGCACTGGAAGAACAAGGTCATGGCTCGAGCCCAAAACCCAGAAAAGCCTGCATATTTTGACTACGTTTTTCCTGAGCCTAATTCATCAAAATCCAACATAACGTGCACCAAATCTAGAATTGAGCCTTTACACCTCAATAGTATATTCAGAGCAACAGAATCACCTAGAAATCTAACCAAAATCCTCCTAGGAACTAAGAATTCAGCAAAGCCTTTGAAACTTAAAGAACTCAAGAAAACCTATACTAACAGCAGAATTTCACCATGAAATCAAGACTTAGACCTTACCTTGATGAAAAATACGACTCTGAGTTTACCCTCCAGTGATCCTAGCTCGAATTCCAGCTTGAATCCACAACTTCCAGTCTCAATTCTAAGCTTTCTATTCAAAACCCCCCAAAGCCTTAGAGAGAGAGAGAGATGAACGTGAGAGTGGGAGAGCTGAGGGATTGTCTGGTTGTTTCTGGATAACTCCTAAGGTTTCCTAAGTATATCCCCTAGTACAAAGACCAAAATACCCCTAGTGTTACCTCAGCTTGTTATTGCCCTTAACGGAAAAATGGTCATTAGCCGCGATTCCCGCTAATTCCTCGAGTCGTCCTACAAATTCCCAATTAGTCCCGACATACCCAACTAATCACCAAATAATTACCCGTTACTCGATAAATCCCAAATATATGTTAAATTTTCCAAAATACCCCTAGGCTCACCCCCGAGCCGGGTATTAGACCCCTTTGTGACTATTCCGCTAATCTGCTCACTTGGATCGCCTCGAGCCGAATACTGCAAATATATCCACATAATAATGTGGTCACAATCATTTAACACATATAATCACATTTATGCCCTCATCGTGTCAAAATCACAAATATGCCCTTTATAACAAGAATGGGCCCACATGCATATTTAATGCTCATAAACATGCATATATTGTAGAGTCCAAGAACTTTACTTAGCTAAGATAGATAATAGTATGATAGTATTTATAGCATTATCTTTGTAACTGTGGATTTTTGGTTCAGACCGGGAATTATTTGGACACTCATAGTAGTACTTATAGATTTTCTAAGTTTAATCTATAGTTTAAGAATATTAAGTTAACCAAAGGTTTGATTAATGTGACTGATATTAAGGATTATATTTATTATACTATAAGGTTTAGATATCAACTAATAGGATTTTAAGCACATGTTATGAATGGTGATTAAGGATTAAGTATTTTTTAGGATTAAATTTAATAAGGAGTAAAGTTTGAATGTTATAGGGTCAGTCAGCAGCTTTGAATACGTTGAGGGCTTAGTCAAGGCTATTTACTCCATTCAAACTTAGCTAAAAATGTGTAATTTCGTGTTTAATTATTCAGCGTGTGCCGATATATCGCAGCTATAGGGGGCGATATATCGCAGCACGTAGATACGGAAAACACGAAACGATGCACGGTCGCCTCGGGCATACTGGCCCAGGCGATATATCGCCTACAGGGGGCGATATATCGCCTCCTCCAGCATAAATTCAAACTCTTTTGAATTCATTTCCTTTCAGCCATTCAAACTCCTTCAATAGTCCAGCATCTTTTGAACGAGTCTTCAGCCTCTGCTGAACGATTATTCAAATGATTTTCACCTAAAAAGCCATTATTTTTATTCAAGTAAAATCAAGATACTTTCATTCCCAAACTCTATAAATAGGACCTAGTACCCAGCCATTATTCACCTTTTACTCTAAGTTCAGAAGCTGCTAGTGCTAAGTGAGTGTGAGAGTGTAAACACCTGGTTTGGGAAATCATAAGCTTAAACATCATAAGCTTATCAAACACTTTGGGAAGTGAGATTCTATAGTATTTCGGTTGTGGTGTAGATCTATCTTACAAGTCTTTGAGGTAACCAAAACTCTAGTTCATTTCTGTATTATGTTATTTTCTTCCTCATAGTCTTCTACTCAATCTCTAACCTTAATCTTCATTTTGGTTAGGGGATCTAAGTTCTTGAAGCACATAAGTTTGGTAAGTGTGACTTTCAATGGTTTAGTCTTTCCATCCCTTTCATTTCATCTCCTTTCTTCTTTAGACTCACTCTTTCTTATGGTTTTAGGAGTGTTCCAAAAAGTCCCAACTCAGTCCACATATCCCGGTAACTTTGGTAAGGAAAATAGGCTAGAATCTATATGTTTATGTTTATGTTATCTTATGTGTTATGTTATGATATGTTATGAATGTGTATGTTTGTAGGCTTGGGCTTATGCCCTTTTTGACTAACAAGACCCCAAAAAGATTGTGGGCATATGCCTATTTAGCTGGTAGGACCCCACTAATCTCATGGGCATAAGCTTGTTTAGTCTAAGGGACCCCAAGTAATAATGGCCATTATAATAAGTGTATTATGTGTTATGATATGTCTTTATGTTTCTTATGAAATTATGTTTATGACTATGTGTTAGATTTTCCTTGCTGGGCATTAGGCTCATTCCTTTATGTTTATGTGCAGGAAATAAGCTTTAGAGGCGGAAAGATTCGTGACGCTTAGAGGATGTGTATCGATGGTGAATGGAGTCAAGGGGCCGAGCGTTATTCGATTCGAGGATGTAGTCTTGTTTATGTTTTTTTATGGTTTCAAATGTATTTTCCGCACTTTCTATGTAACTCTTTTTACTTTAAGTTATTTTGTTTTAAAGACAATGGGTACCCATATCCTACTTATTTTTATGAAAGTAACCTTTGTTTCTACAAGTTTATAATAAATTATGGTATTTTCGCAAATGTATGTTTTAGTAAGAATTTGTATGTATAGTTCGATAATGGTCCAAATAGACTAGATTAGTGGGTCATTACATATATATTCATATTATAATATAAATTATGTATGCCACGTAGTCACACATTTAATCAATTAATTTCACAAATATATCTAATTATGCCCTCTCGGCACGCTAATCAAGACACTAAACCTTATTAGCATTTTTGGGACGTTACACAAGGTGGCTCACCTCCTTGTTGGTCATGGCACCTAGGTGTGGTGCAGCCAAAGAAAATGGCCATGCGACCCCACCAATTGATCTTCCTCCTCTGCGGAATTTCAAGGAGGACCCTCGTGAGAACCTGGATGAAGGCAATGGAGACAACATCCCCAAACAGCCCGAGGCAGCCCGGGAGGACGTCGCCACCGTGAGAGAAGAAATGGCACGGTTGCACGCCATGAACGCCGTCATGGTAGCCGAGATGGCTGGCTAGCGACGGGACATGGAGCAATTCCAGAGAGAGACAAAAATACACATGGTAGTGAGGCGTTGCCAAGCCCTTTCACATCAACTCCATGTTGTGGACGAAGAAGGGGTGGAGCAAATCCTGAGAGATCATGGTCCTCGGCAGAACGACCCCCTTAGCCTCCAAACCAGAGAGGACAACGACCACCCCAGGCTTGGGTGCATGGAAAAGTCTTGGGTAGTCGCTCACTTCATAGCCGACCTAATAGGCAAGAACAGGATAGCGTTTTTACGCGTCTTGGAGAAAAAGTAAGACCCAAGAGTGAACCTGACCTGCGTGAACACCTTAACGAATGAAGAGGTGGTGCCCATGGTGAAAAATTGGAGAGCCGAGGTGACTTGTGTGATCATTTGAACATTTGAAGGGAAGATAAAGGAGACCACCATGGGCAACCCCCAGTTGCCAACGGTCTAGAGGTCCGCCATTGGGCGAGAGGTCCCAGTCGCCAACGTTCCAGTTCTTCCTTGAATTGACAAAGTGAGAATGAAGATCAGGGAAATGGGGGGGAGGGGACCAAGAATGGCGAACCCGATTTGAATCCAAGAAAGGCGAGCCCCTTCTCTTTTGCCATCGTCGATGCACAACTACCTGATAACTTTAGGATGCTGCTGATGGCGACCTATGATGACAAGGGAGATCCCTTGGAGCACATCAAAAACTTTGAGATTAAGATGAGGATTCACAAGGTGTCATACAATGCACGATGCAAGTCTTCCCACCCATGTTGGTTAGGGCAGCATAGCAATTGTTTTGGAAGTATCATCCTAGATTCATTGTCTCTTGGGAACAACTCACTCAAGACTTCTACCAATAGTTCTATGCTACGTGCGTCCATGAAGTTCACCAAATATACTTTGAAGGATTGTATCATGAGGTTCTAGAAGGAAGTTGCCCGCACCAAGACGGTTGGCGACGAGGAACGGTTAATGGTGATCATTTCAGGCATCATGGTCCAGAGCCCTCTATGGAATAGCATGATCAAGAAGGCAGACAGTTTGAGGCACGATTTCTTGCACCGCGTAGATAAGTTCATCAAACTAGATGAAGCGATAAAGAATGTAGACCAAGCAAATACTGGGAACCATGGTCGAAGGAGTGGCGAGGACTAGAAGGGTAGTGATAACAACGGTAATGGAAAGAGAATGAGTGGTCACCAAGAATCCCACATGCAAGGGCAAAACTACAAGAAGCCCAAGCAAGAGGAAAGACAACCCATATAAGAGCCACGCTTCACCAATTACATTGCCTTGGCCCGGACGCGTGAAGACATCTTCATAGCGATCGAGAACCAGGCATTATACAGAAAGCCAATTCCAATAAAGAAGGATTTGGGCATGCGTGACCAGACCAAGTATTGTCACTACCACAAGGACCATGGTTAGAAAGGGACATATGGATCGTTTCAATGATCACCTCCAAGGCCAGAACCAGAGCGATGGTTGAAATGACGGAAGGCAAAGGCAGCGGTTGCCACCAAAATGGTCATGATCACCAACCCACGTTGGCAAGGTGCCAGAGGTGATAGCTATTGTCGTCACGATTTATGGATGACCACATCTCACGGGGGAGAGTACAAGTACTGGGAGAGGTATGCGTGCAAGCTGCGAGATCAGATCGACGAAGTGATGATGAACGAAGAGAGACCAAGCAAGGTCTCGTGCATGGAAGACCAATACATCGTCTTCATAAGCGAAGACTCGAGACACGTTCATTACCTGCATAATGACCCCATGGTAATTGCAGCTCAGATCGCCAACCTAAAGTTTCTAAGAGTTCTAGTTGACAACGAAAATTCTGTCAATATAATGTACAAGTCATGCCTGGATAAAATGAAACTGCCTGTTTGCAACCTCACACTGTGCTCAACCATGATCTGTGGGTTCAATGGCAAGGGCTCGACCTCTATTAGATCCATCAAGCTCCCAGTGACTCTAGGTGATCACCCTCGGAGAGCAACTCGCATGGCGACGTTTGTAGTTGTTGATTTCCCATCGGTGTACAACCTCATCCTAGGACGTCCCTTGCTCATTGATCTGCATGCCATAATGTCCATTTAGCACTTCACTGTCAAGTCCCCATGAGTGAAGGTATCGGGTGCGTAAGAGGAAGCTAGCGAGAGGTGTGCGAATGTTACAATGCGTCGATCAACAAAGCTAGAAAGGGAAGTGTCGCTTGCGCCAACATGATATTTGACGACCAAGAAGTTCAAGATATAAATGAGTTACTCGATGAGAGGACCCTCGTGACGACAGAGATAAGTTTGATATGTAACGACCCAAAAATATTAACACTAATTTTACGGAATAAAGGTCCTTTATAACATTTAAATTTTCTAAAAAGTCCGGATAAAAAAAACTTTTAATGTAATGTGTGCACACACTAAAAATATTTACAATAAGCTTTAAAAGCATTAAAAAGCATGGGGACAACTCAACATAGTTTACAACATAAGCAAAAGACTCTCTTTTGAAAGTGCAGACACCCATAGGTCGGGCCACATGTACACGTTCGCATGTAGGCTCCAACATCTCACTAGTTCAGCTTTTCTTTGCCCTTACCTAAAACATGAACAACTAGGTAAGCAAAAATGCTTAGTAAGTCAATTTAACAACATATTGAAACAAGTAATAGGAACCAATGACCTGGTCATTGTCATCGCAATACATAGCTTACCACACTTAGTGCTCCGTATAAATCAGGGCTCTAACCAAACAATTTTTAGAACGTCTAAGCGTCTTAGCGGTATAATAAACCTTAAGCAGAAACACCGAAGTATAAGAATCCTATAGAAGAATATTTATAACAGAGCAGAAACAAAACAATAATAATATCCAATATTGAAATTGACGCTAGAAGCCAATTGGGAGTAGCCTAAGTATCCTTTAGTCTCTTAGCTCTCAACTCAGTGGAGACACAAGTCTCTGCACTTAAGTCTCGTTCAGAATTCCTTCTCGAGGGTAACCATTTGTTACCTAGGGCATTTATACTAATTTCAAACAAAGAATGGGGTGGGTGGATCCACACTAGCTCATGGAGACCTCTAGGTTTACCTGGCTACTAACCTCCTGGCCAAATGTCACGGTAGCTGACCAAACTAATTAACAGTTCACAATGGAGCATAAGCACCCCTAAGATCGCTCAGACTCCTAGGTTACCTGGTCTGCTTATCTCTTGGACAATTCTCATGATCACAAATTGTATTACAATAACATTTTTAAAATGGAAAGTAAGCACCCATAGGGTCCTTTAGACTTCTAGGTTACCTCGCTTCTTACCTCAAGGTCTCAGGCATAACCCGGACCATCGATATACAACATCTCATATGGAGCATAAGTAACTCTAGAGATTGTCTCCCAATAAGCCCTCCCTCTCTAACTAGCATACAATACATACTTCAAGCAAGCAATACACTAGTTAACTAATGTTGCAGACAGGTAAATCATAAACTTACTTACTGAACGTCCATAGTTGCACGCCACTGTAACTAACATACAATGTACATGGATTAATTATGACATTATAATAGATCAATACTCTACGTTAGGCATTAAAATCATTACAAAATACCTACCAAGGGTATTTTTGTCCTCACACATTTTAAGTCATAACGACATTTAAAACTTTCAGGAAAACATCCCTTAACAAGTCTAATTATTTGAAAGTCGACTTTTTACAACATTTTACACTCTGTTCTCACTATGGAACCTAACTAGAAAAGCTTAATTTCTAAAACTTTCAAGCTTAACCGAGTTTACCCTTTACTTAATTTTTACCAATAAAAAATCACATATTTTCTAAATAAAATCACTTTATTTATAACCTTTGGTAATTTAATTTTAATTAATTAATTAAGAGACATTTATGATAAATTTTGATTAATTTTAGATTAATTAAAATAAATCGGAATAAAAAGTTGATTTTTATTTAAAAAGATTATTTTAATTTAAGCCTTCGAAAATTTGGGTTTTGGACTCCCTTTTTAAATTTTCTTAAGACAAAAAAAATAAAATAAGAACTTTGTAATGTTTAGTTTAATATTAATTTATTTAGTGGGTTAGACCTACACTAATAATTACTATAACTAAAACACGTTCTTTTAGTCAAATACTTAGAATAATTTCTATTATTTTTCTTAAGTAAAAACTTTGTAAATGATAGTTGTAGGTAACCTAGTTTAAAAATTTATATTTTTAAAACTTTAGTTCCAATGATCTTAAAAATTTTCATAACTAAACTTGGTTATTCCAAGAAGCATCATGATAAATTCACTTAAAATTAATCATTTTTACTTTGTGAAAACTTTTTTCAAAAACCTTATAACAAAACTGCCTATAGGAAAAACCAATCTTTTTAATGAACTTTGGAAGTTCATAAAATAATCTTGGTTTGTTACTTAGGTCAAAAATTTATTAGGCTTATACTAGGATATGTAAACGTTATGCCTACAAAAAATTAGGATATTTTATTATTTTTACTTGATAAAACATATTTTTAAAATTGGTTGCCCAAAAGCTATTTTGAGCTTCCAGAAATTTTTGTCTACATTTCAACAACCATAAGTCTCAACCTTTTCATTATTTTTGTTTGAAATTTTACAGGTTAATTTATCAATTACAAAATAAGGCTCATTCCAAAAAATCAACCAAAAACTCGCTTATTTGTTTATGCAAGACATAACTCAAAGTCGACTATTTATCCAGTTTTTTAAAATTAATTTTCCAGATTACACAATTTTTTTAAAATTCATATCTTGGTCATTTTAAATCCTTGTGTACATTTCTAAGCCCTATTAATATCTAAACATCTCAAACTTCAACATGCAAACAAGAAAATCCAAAATCAGATTAATACACAATTCTCATGACCCTTTGGAAGTCAAAGCTTAAACATTTTTCTTACAAAAATAGGTTCTACCTATCGAATGTTGGATTCCAACCATAACAAATATCCAAACTCCCTTGCAGTCATGATCAGCCAACGAATAAGCATTATTACACTCCCAAAATTTAATTTAAACATATCAAATAAATTAAACAAAGCATATTTAACAAAATTTTTGAGTAATAACTCATGGGAGGTGATCATATATCTCTTGAATAGTTTGGCTATGATCTAGGTGACTTCTAGGCCTTCAAACCTTTACTTAGCCTTTTCTCTATATTTATGTACTCTCCAGAAGACCATAAGTCAGTTTACAGATACATGCATTCTGATCTAAGAGCAAAATCTAACCAAAACTCAACTTTGACAAGATAGAGTTTAGCTTATTACCTTTGATAGTCTAGCCTTTTCTTTAACTCCAACCAAACTCAAGTGACTTGGAACTAGGTGTGTAGAAGAAAAAGGATGAGAGAGGAAGTATTTAGATGAGACTTTTTGAAGAAAAATTCAGATGGTGAGCTATAGAGTGCTCGACCAACTAGGGAGAAGGGAGAGGGTTTAGAGATAAGAAATTTTTTTGAGAGAGAAAGTGTTTGTGAAAAGTGAAGACTTTTTTACTTTTTACCTATTTATAGGTGGTAAAAATGGATTCCAAAAAGACCCTTATACCCCTCTTGTTGCCTCCCCTTTTAATCCTAAACACCATTTGATTAATTTCCTAATTAATCTAACTCAAGCTAATTAATCTTAGTCTAATGGTAATTTTTCCAAAAAGTTATTATTGTGGTAATTTTTTTCACACTTTTCCAAATTGAAATTTTAACCTATGGTAATTAAATTCAATAGATATTGCTATTTAATTTAAGTGGTCACACTTCAATATTTGTAACTCAAAATAATTTAATTAGCTAAAGTCCCTTTTTTTTTGCTAAAATGTGCATTTTTCATAAAAATGCATTTTTAAAGATTTTTCTCACAAAAATAAAACCTTTTGACCATAATATAAATTAATCGAATAATTAAATGCCTAATATTATTTTTCCATAATTATGCTTTTCAAATAACAATTATTCTAGAATTTACCCGGTTAGGGTTTTAATTTTAGTCAAGGACCGAAATGCTCGTTTTGTCTTCAAACCGCACATTACACACTTAGGCTAACATTTACAACATGTAATTTATTGCTCAAACTTATTTTATTTTTTTATAATAATATTCACATATATCTCACCATCTCGTTCTTAGTTGCTAGTAGGTGCCTGAAACGCAGGGTGTTATATTACCTACAATTTATAGATTTTTCATCCCGAAACGTAAAATAATGGGGGTTGCAATGCTTTCATTTTGGCCTCTGTCTCCCATATGGCTTCCTCAATGCTGAGATTACTCCACCGAACTTGCACTAATGACACTGGCTTATTCCTTAACACTTTTGTCCTTCTGGTCTAGAATTTCCACTGGCTTTACTTCATAATGCAATTAAGGGTCAACGTCTATCTGCTCATAACTGACCACGTGTGTGGGGTCATTCACGTATTTTCTTAACATAGACACGTGAAACACATTTTGAACCTGGGGCAATGCAAGCAAAAGAGCTAACCTATAAGCCACTTCCCCTATTCTTTCCAGGATTTTGAATTCTCAAATGAACTTCGAACTCAGTTTCCCTTCTTTCCAAATCACATAACTCCCTTCGGTGGAGCTATCTTTAACAACACCATGTCACCAACCTCGAACACCAAGGATCTCATTCGTTGATCAACGTATTTACATTGTTGATATGCCGAGGTTTGCAATCTTTGCCAAATCAGCCAAATATCCTCAGTAGCTTGATCAACCTCATTTGACCCAAGGAATCTCCTTTCACCGGCCTCATGCCAATGAATTGGTAATCGACATCTCCTCCCATATAAAGCTTCATATGGAGCCGTCTTGATAGAATTGTGATAGCTATTATTATAAGCAAACTCTATTAACGATAGCTTTTCATTCCATGACCCTTGGAAATCGAGCACACAACTCTCAACAGATCATCTAGAGTTTGAATTGTTCGTTTTCTTTGGTCGTTGGTTTGGGGATGAAAATCGATGCTAAAATTTAGCATAAATTCTGGTTTGAATTCTCTCCCAGAATGCTAAAATAAATCGCTTGTCTCAATCGGATACAATAGAGATGGGTACTCCATGTAATCTAAACACCTCTGCTATATAAATATCCGCTAACTTATGTGCAACATAAGTTATCTTGATAGACAGAAGATGCACGGGCTTAGTCAAATTTTCTACAATAACACATATGGTACCCTCTCCCTTAGGGGTCGTTGGTAGACCTGAAACAAAGTCCATAGTAATCATCTCCCATTTCCATTTTAGAATCTCTAAGGGTTGTAGTAACCCAGCCGGTCGTTGATGTTCTAGCTTCATTTGCTGGCAAGTTATTAAGCAGTGAGCTATGTACCCTATCACTTCTTTCTTCATTCCCAGCCATCAGAAGTACTTCTTTAAGTCCTATTACATTTTAGTAGTACTTGGATGCATAACATAAGAGGCATTATGAGCTTCGTAGAAATATTTTTTCTTGATCTCATCGTCATCGCAAACGCAGATTCTACCCTTAAAACCTACCACCCCATCATCCGAGATATGGAATCCTGGCCTCGTATCTTTCTTCACCTCATGAATTAGCTTCTCTAACCACAGGTCAACTAGTTTTCCTCCCCAAATAGCCTCCATAATAGTTGGATGTACCAAGAGGGTTGCTAACTGGCCAATCACTATCTCTAAATCTAGAGTAGAGATGTCAGATAGTATCTCCCATGGTACTCCTCGTATTGATAACAAGTTAAGCATTGGCTGTCGACTCAGAGCATCTGCCACCTTGTTTGCTTTTCCTGGGTGGTATAGGATGTCACAGTCATAAACATTGAAAAATTCCAACCATCGACGCTACCTCATGTTTAATTCTTTTTTAGTGAAGAAATATTTAAGGCCCTTATGATTAGTATAAATATCACGGTGGATTCCATACAAGTAGTGCCTCCAAATCTTCAGCGCAAATACCACTGCTACTAACTCAAGATCATGCGTTGGGTAATTCTTCAATTTTTGGGAGGCATATGCTATGACCTTGCCATTTTGCATTAATACTGCCCCAACCTTTGCCCTAACGCATCACTGTAAATGGCATATCTCTCGATACCATTAGGGATAGTCAAAACTGGAGTAGTTGTCAACCTTTTTTTAATCTCTTGAAAGTTTTGTTTGCACTTATTAGCCCATTCAAATTTAACATCCTTTTGGGTAAGAGTAGTCATCAGCATGGCTATTTTGGAAAAATTCTCCACAAATCTCCTATAATAACCTGCTAACCCTACGAAACTTTGAACTTCATGTGCGTTTTTTGGAGGTCTCCACTAATTCAGGGCTTCAATTTTGGTCGGGTCTACTGGAATTCCCTCTCCTGACACAATATGCCCAAGAAAACTTACTTTCTCCAGTCAAAATTCACATTTTGAGAACTTGGCATACAAATTTTTCTCATGTAAACGTTGTAAAACCAGTTCTAAGTGCACCGCGTGCTCCTTATTATTCTTTGAATATATAAGGATGTCGTCTATGAATACGATAAAAAACTTGTCTAGGTATTCACAAAACATCTATTCATTAAGTCCATAAATATTACCGTAGCATTAGTGAGTCAAAAAGATATCACAAGGAACTCATAATGGTCGTAATGGGTTTGAAATGTTATCTTCGGAATGTCTGACTCTTTTACCTTTAGCTTATGATAACCTAATCGTAGGTCAATCTTTGAGAATACCGAGGCAACTTGTAATTGATCAAATAAATCATCAATTCGGGGTAAATGATATCTATTCTTTATCATCACTTTATTCAGCTCCCGGTAGTCTATGCACATTCTCATGGAACAATCCTTCTTTTTCACAAATAGGACTGGAGCTCCACACAGAGAATGACTTGGTCTAATGAACTTCTTATCCAGTAGCTCCTGTAACTGTGCTTGTAACTCCTTGAGCTTTGTTGGTGCCATATGGTATGGTGCTTTTGAGATTGGTGTTGTTCCTATAATTAGTTCTATTTCAAACACTGCTTCTTGATCTGGTGGTATCCCTGGAAGATCTTCAGGAAATACTTCTGGGAATTTGCATACCACTGGTACGTCATTTGGTTGTAGTTTGGTCTCCATTTCCTTGTCAATGATATTTGCGAGGTATCCAATGAATCCATCATCAAGCATCCTTCTCGCCTTTAGTGTCGAGATCATTGGCCAATACTTTTCTCAGGATGTGCCTTTAAACTCGAATGGCTTCTTGCCAGCCGGATCGAACACCACCTTCATACGCTTGCAGTTAACAATAGCTCCATACTTAGTTAACCAATCCATACCAAGTATGACGTCGTATTCGTGCAATTCCAATACCAACAAATCAAATGTCAGTTTGCGTCCTTCTACCCAAATTGGTACGACTCTAACCCTGACCGTACTAGCACATCCTCTCTCGTAGGTAAGGACACTTCACATTTATCAGTCATACGATCAGGCCTTCTATATATATTTTTTGCAAAAGAAGAAGATATAAATGAATGTTATGCACCAATGTCCATCAATGCATATGTTGAAGTTTGGGCGATAGGAATCTGACCTACCACCATTCCAGACGATCCCGGATCTTTTTCACCTTGGGTGAGAGTAAAGACTCAATGTGCAGCCCCTAGTTGTTTCTGTTGACCATTTCCACCTTTCGGAGCTGGATTTGGGCAATATTTGGCAAAATTTCCATATCCACAACATGTAAAGCAGGCTTTGGTATTACATTCGCCAGTGTAACGTCGGTTGCATTTAGTTCTCATGGGCCAATTTTCAAATTCGTGTTGGGGTTGTTTGTTAAAGTTTGACCCCCGATCAGAAGGTCCTGTATTTCTTTTGTTTCCTCCGTTGTTATTATTTCTTGGACCTCCTTGTCCATTACCTCAAGCAAAATTATGATTGAATTGGGGAGTAAACTTTCCACTAGGTCCATTTTGGTTGATCTGAAACTAGCCTTGGCTGGTCAGAACTAGTCTCTTCTCCTCAAATTTCAGGGGTTCCTTCTTCTCTTGTGCGACCCATGATTCTTGGCGGATTGCTCGCTCCACCACTTCTTCGTAAGTTTCTAGGCTTGTTTTCCTAGTATCAACGAACTGCACAATATCGAATTTCTCTTCAAAAATCTCCTTACTTTGTTGGAATATGTGCTGATTAAGTTTTGTGCAAACCTTGATAAGTGATCAAATTTTCGGATATACTCTTGAACGCTCATAGCTCCCTGCATCAGGTTAGAAAATTCTGCAACCTTGTAATCCACCACTGCTCTGTTGAAATACTTGGTGTTGAACAGTTGAAAAAATTCCCACCATTCCATATATGCCGCGTCATGATTTTTCTTAGCGGCATCCCACCAAATACGAGCATCTTTCCTTAACATATAAACTGTGCACACAACCTTTTCTCGTTCGATTACTTCAATGAACTCAAAGATTCACTCCAATACACTTATCCATTCCTTTGCCACCATAGGGTTTGTAGTCCCTTCAAAGGTTGGTGGATTATGTTTTCCAAACATCTCTCAAGATAGGCTTTGGCAGCTTTTGTTGAACTGCCATAGGTACCACAGTTGCTACGTTAACTGGTCCGACTTCAACATGCGGTTTGGGCTCCTGAACCTCAACAACGGGTGGTATTGGGTTATTTTGCACATTTACTGGTGTTGCTAGTAATCATTACAACAAAGTTCAAAACATCTTAGTTTGACGGGCCTCAACACCGGCGTATCATTTTCTATCCTTTTCCCGCAAAGTTCTTTGCTCCTGTAGAACTTTTTGCAGTTCTTGAACTTGTTCAACCAATGTAGGTTGATTTCGTTGTACTCTTGTAACGGGTGCCATGGTCGTTCGTACGTAGGCTATCCACTAATGAGATAACAGTGAGGAATAAGTAACAACACCACAGTTATTTAATATAAAATTAAGTACACCAAACATATCCACATAACACAGAAAATCAATACACAAAGTAGATATGAAACTTTACTATGTATAAACATAACTTTATACAAGGTTTCAAAATTTGGGCTTGGTTATCCTATGGATTTACAAAACTAGCCCTAGGTGTCAGTTAGTTGAGCTTAGTTATCCTAGTAGATTTACAAAACTTAGCTCTAACACATAAGTTCTACAATCGCGAAATAAAATACACCGCCATATATATAGCTACTATACCAAAATATACATAGCCATATAATTTATCTATGCACTCAAGCTATGGTCTCGATGTTGGAGTTGGTCTCCTCATCCGAGTCAACT
Source organism: Humulus lupulus (assembly GCF_963169125.1). NCBI lineage: Eukaryota > Viridiplantae > Streptophyta > Magnoliopsida > Rosales > Cannabaceae > Humulus > Humulus lupulus. The sequence goes on along the minus strand of NC_084796.1, from coordinate 58,221,734 downwards.
TTTATAAGGTTCTCTAGATCCTCCTTTGGATCTTCTTCTGGATCCTCTTCGCGGTTCTCCTCGGGATCCTCTTCTATAACTTCTCTGTCCTGTGTTACCGTTTCAGCATTCTCAGCTGCCACTTCCTGAACAGATGCTTCCTGGATCTCTCAGCAGTTGCACACTACTAACGCCGCCTGATATTCTCAAAACCACGGGGATCGACCATTGAGTGGCCCGAAGGCAAACTCAATCTAAATTCAAAATTTTATCCATGAGGTGGCGTCTAGGTTTGGATGTCGAAAATGATACCATTTGTAAGCCTCTTGTTGTGTAAATTGATTCGATTAAAATGTGCAAGTGTACACAGTCACAAAACAAGTAATAAAGTAGTAAGTATTCAAGATCGTCTCCACAGGAATTGCAAATTAAAACTAAATGCAAAAATTAATTACTAAACAATTACACTAGTGAACAATTTGAATGTCTTTGATTTTCCAATTTAACCCAATAAAAAGAAAGTAAAATTACTCAAAGTAAACTGAACAAGAACCTTGAGAGAAATATATAAATTTTAAAATGGACTTGAATCATTGAATCCCCCTATATTATTTTTCCTAAACACATTGCGAACGTTTTCCTGCAGCAATTTTCTAGCAAAACTCCCAGGATAACAAAAAGTTCATTTAACATGCATAAAATTTTCCCAAATCTTATGACCTCAATTCTTCTACCTAATTAAACATATTCCTATGCAAAATCAGATTTAAGAATGCAATCACAGTTCACTTCTCATATGTTACACAAGGTAATTAACATATCCCTATATTAATTACTAACATAACCTAACCTAGATTATGACTTGTGTCATCCAAGTTCTTCCTATTACATTCAACCTTTCCAGCATTAAATATAATTAAAATAACTTGCCATTGCTGGCCAAACAACAACAAGCAATCAATTTAAGCACACTTGAATGATCAAGGGAGATTTTACTAAAATAAAGTGCAAGAAATGGATAGATTATAACATAGGGTTCATCAACAATTCAAGCCACCAAGAAATTAGTTCATGGCTGATTTCATATACATTAATTCATAATCAAAACAGCCCATAATATTCAGCTAGAATCCAACTCACAAATTAATAGAATAGAGTTTAGAAAGAAGAGAAGAACAAATCCAAAATGATGCTTGAGCCTCTTTGGTTGGCCTCCTTCTTCCTTTGAATCTTCTTCTACTTCTTCCTGGCATTTTTTATCTGATATTCTCTCTGGTTTTCTTTGCCAAAAATGGCTGCTAGTTGTCTTACGGCTGGAGCATTCTTTTGGTATATTAGGTCTTCTCTTCTCCTCCCAAAAGTACCATAATGCCCCTCTTTTTCTCCCAAAACATAAAGTCTTCTTTCTCTTTTGTCCTTTTCTCCAAAATGCTGATTAATTCCTACTGCCATTGCCACATCAGCTGAAATATAAGCTTGCCTCTTGACTGCCACGTGTTCCCTCCTCCAAAATACATCTGATCACAATGCTTCAGTTTTGCTGCAGCAATCCTGAATATTCAGCCATCAACACATAAATTCATCACAATAAATTAATATGCTAACTCATTCCTTTGTGCACATATCTATCCATGAAATCATTATCTTTAACCCAAGAGCTATTAAAAACTAAAAATAATTACACTTAATTAAAATAATGAAAACATCAAAGATAGCTACAAAAACTAAAAATAAACTAACATCACCCATGATTTTTTCACAATTATAAATTCAAAAGCACATGAAATAACTCTTTATTCAAGAGTTATCACCTCTCCACGAAGATATAGACTAACTAACCTTACCCAAAATTGGGGAGGAATATGACTCTCGCCAAGAATGTGATCCATACCGTAGGTCCTGGGCCATACATTCAACTCATCTCGGTTTTCTCCATCAAACAGTTGCGGTCCAGTCCTATGGTTTAACTCATAAAAGCTAATCCCTTGTTCTACCGTGTAAACTACAAGTGATTCTATAACTTCAGGGTGAATAATTTTGGGTTGTTAAGCCATCTCAACCTACAATTTACAGAAATTTAGGTTAGAAACAAGAAATAACCTAATTATAATAAAATTTAAAACAGTACATATAGTGAGTGCCGATCTACCTTGCGGAATATACATGTGGGTTTGTCTACAAAACCTACTCAACTCAAGCTCTTATACAAATTGTAACGACCCAAAAATATTAAAACTAACTTTACAGAATAAAGGTCATTTATAACATTTAAATTTTCTCAAAAATTCGGATAAAAAAAACTTTTAATGTAATGTGAGAATACACTATAAATATTTACAATAAGCTTTAAAAGCATTAAAAAGTATGGTGATAAATCAACATAGTTTAAAACATAAGCAAAATACTCTCTTTTCAAAGTGTAGACACCCATAGGTCAGGCCACATGTACATGTTTGAAGGTAGGCTCCAACATCTCACTAGTTCAGCTTTTCTTTGCCCTTACCTGCAACATGAGAAACTAGGTAAGCGAAAATGCTTAGTAAGTCAATTAACAACATATAGAAACAAGTAATAGGAACCGACGACCCGGTCATTGAACTCACAATACATAGCTTACCACACTTAAGGCTCCGTATAAATCTAGGCCATAACCAAATAATTTCAAGAACGTCTAAGCATCTTGGAGGTATAACAAACCTTAAGCAGAAATAAAGAAGTATAAGAATCATGCAGAAGAATATTTAGAACAGAGCATAAACTACACATTAATAATATCCAATATTGAAATTGACACTGGAAACCAATTTGGGAGTTGCCTAAGTATCCCCTAACATCTTAGGTCTCAACTTAGTGGAGACACAAGTCTCTGCACTGACATCTAGTTCAGAAATCCCTCTCGAGGGTAACCATTGGTTACCTAGAGCATTTATACTAATTTAAAACAAAGAACGAGGTTGGTGGATCCACACTGGCTCATGGAGACCTCTAGGTTTACCTGGCTACTTACCTCCTCGCCAAATTTCATGGTAGCTAACCAGACTAATTAAAAATTCACAATGGAGCATAAGCACCCCTAAGATCGCTCAGACTCCTACGTTACAAGATCTGCCTATCTCATGGCCAATTCTCACAATCACAAATTGTATTACAATAAAAATTTTAAAATGGAGAGTAAGCACTATAGGATCCTTTGGACTTCTAGGTTACCTGGCTACTTACCTCAAGGTCTCGGGCATAACCCGGACCATCGATATACAACATCTCATGTGGAGCATAAGTACCCCTATAGATTGTCTCCCAATGTGCCCTCTCTCTCTAACTAGCGTATAAGTCCTACTTCTAGCAAGAAATACACAAGTTAAATCATGTTGCAGACATGTAATTCATAAATTGACTTATCGAATGTCCTTAGCTGCGCGCGGTAAATCTTCCTTTAAAGAGTTATGTTTTGTTAGCCTACACTGTAATTAACATATTGTGTACTTGGATTAATTATGGCATAATAGTAGATCAATACTCTACGTTAGACATTAAGGTCATAACAAAATACATACCAAGGATATTTTCGTCCTCACACATTTTAAGCCATAACTTCATTTCATACATTCGACAAAACTTCCCTTAACAAGTCTATTTATTTGAATGTCGGCTTTTTACAACATTTTACACTCCATTCTCACTATCGAACCTAGCCGAAAAAAGCTTTGTTTCGAAAACTTTCAAGCTTAACCGAGTTTACCATTTCTTTAATTTTTACCAATAAAAAATCACATATTTTATAAATAAAATCACTTTATTTATAACCTTTGGTAATTTAATTTGAATTAATTAATTAAGAGACAATTATAATAAATTTTGCATAGTTTTAGATTAATTAAAAGGAAATTGGAATAAAAAGTTGATATTTATTTAAAAATATATTATTTTAAATTAAGCCTTGGAAAAAATTTGAAATTTTGACCCCCATTTTAAATTTTCTTAAACCAAATAAATAAAACTTTCTAATGTTCAGTTTAATCTTAATTCATTTAGTGGGTTAAACCTACACTAATAATTACTATAAATAAAACACATTTTTTTAGTCAAATACTTAGAATAATTTCCATTATTTTTCTTAAGTAAAAACTTTGTAAATGAAAGTTGTAGGTAACCTAGTTTAAAAATTTATATTTTTAAAACTATAGTTCCAAATTTTCAAATTTTTCAGAACTAAACTTGGCTATTTCAAGAAGCTTAACTAAACTTGACTATTTCAAGAAGCTTCTTGCAAAATCTCACTTAAAAGTAATCATTTTTACTAGGTGAAAATTATTTTCAAAAACCTTATAACAAAACTGCCTATAGGAAAAACCATTCTTTTAATGAACACCGAAAGTTCATAAAATAATTTTGGTTTGTTACTTAGGTCTAAAATTTATTATGCTTATACTAGGACATCTACAAGTTATGCCTACCAAAAATGAGGTTATTTGAACCATTTTTACTTGATAAAACGAATTTTAAACTTGGCTGCCCATAAGCTATTTTGAGTTTCCATAAATTTTTGTCTAACTTTGAACACTCATAAGTCTCAGCCTTTTCATTATTTTCTTTTTAAATTTTACAGGTTCTTTTACCAATAACAAAATAAGGTTTTTTCAAAAAATTAGCTAAAAAATCGATTATTTCCCCATGAAAAACATAACTCAAATCTGTCTATTTACCCAGTTTTTGCAAAGCAATTTTTCAGATTACACACAATTTTTGTAAAATTCATATCTTGATCGTTTTAAAATCCTTTTGCACGTTTCTAAGCCCTTTTAACATCTACACATCTTAGAATTCAACATAAAAATAAGAAAATCTAGAATCAGATTAATACACAATTTCCTTTACTCTTTGGAAGTCAAAGCTTAAACATTTTTCTTACAAAAAACATGGTTTTGCCTATAGAATGTTGGATTCCAACCCTAACAAATATCCAAACATCCATGCATGCATGATCAGCCAATGAATAAGCATTATTACAGTCTCAAAACATAATTTAAATATATCTAACAAATTAAACAAAGCAAATTTAACAAAATATTTGAATAAAAACTCATGGGAGGTGACCATATACCTCTTGATGACCTTTGTTGTGATCTAGGTGACTTATAGCTCTTGAAACCTTTGCTTAGGCTTTTCTCTACATTTATGTACTCCCCACAAGATCACAAGTCAGTTTACACAAACATGCAAACTATTGTAAGAGCATATACTAATCAAAAATCAACTTTGACAAGATAGAGTTTAGCTTATCACCTTTGATAGTCTAGCCTTTTCTTCAACTCCAATCAAACTCAAGTGACCTAGAACTAGTTGTGTAGAAGAAAGAGGATGAGAGAGGAAGTATTTATATGAAAACTTTTGAAGAAAAATTCAGAAGGTGAGCAATAGACTGCGCGACAAACTAGAGAGAAGGGAAAGGGTTTAGAGAGAATAATTTTTTTAGAGACAAAGTGTTTGTAAAAAGTGAACATTTTTTTACATTTTACCTATTTATTGGTGGTAAAAATGGACTCCAAAAATACCCTTATACCGCTCTAGATGCCCCCCCCCCCCCCCCCCACTTTTAAGCCTAAATACTCTTTGATTAATTTCCTAATTAATCTAACTTAAGCTAATTAATCTTAGTCTAATGGTAATTTTCCCAAAAAGTTACTATTGTGGTAATTTTTTTCTCACTTTTCCTAATTGAAATTTTAACCTAGGGTAATTAAATTTAATAGACCTTGCTATTTAATTAAGTGTTCACACTCCAATATTGGTAACTCAATTTAATTTAATTAGACAAAATCTCTTTTTTTTTTGCTAAAATGTGCATTTTTCACACAAATGCATTTTTAAAGATTTTTCTCACAAAAATCAAACTTTTTGACCTTAATATAAATTAATCCAATAGTTAAATGCATAATATTATTTTCCATAATTATGCTTCTCAAATAACACTTATTCAAGAATTACCTAGTTAGGGTTTTAATTTCGGTCCGGGTTCGAAATGTTTGGTTTGTCACCAAACCATACATTACACACTTAGGCTAACATTTTCAACATGAAATTTGCTTCTCAAGAATATATTATTGTTTCTAATAATATTCACATATATCTCACCACCCCATTCCTAGTTGCAAGTAGGTGATTGAAACACAAGGCTTAACATGATAGGCGAGGCCCTGATGGGTGAGACCGAGATAGGAAATGCTCTGATGAGCGAGGTCGTGATAGGCGAAGCCCCGATAAGCAAGGCCCCAATGGGCGTGGTCGACATCGGTGAGGCCTTGACGAACGAGGCCGCTCGTGGCGTGGTAGCCAACGGTGACCACATGGATAGTGTCGCCACCAATGGTAACCGCAGGGACAGTGTCACCACCGACGACAACCTATGTCCAAACACTTTATGAAATGAGTCCCAAAGCAGGGAGGATTTGGATCCTCACTTTGGGGACAAAGAGAGACTGGTCGGACCAGTCGAAGAACTCTAAGAAGTAGAATTGAAGGATGGCGACCCCACTCAGAAGGGGTCAAGGAGAACCTGAGTAGAGATGTGAAAGTCGACTTGATTAATTTCATGCGGATAAACCAAGATGTCTTCGCTTGGTCCCACAACAACATGGTAGGCCTCAGTCCGTCAGTCATAAGGCACATTCTAAACATAGCTCAAAGGAACCTCTAGTTTGCCAGAAGCGACGGTCCCTAGACACTGAGAGGTACGAATCTCTGAAAGCAGAAGTGAAGAAGTTGGAAGAGAATGAATTCATTCAAGATGCCTTCTATCCCCTACGGGTCGCCAACCCGGTGCTTGTTTGCTAAGCGAACGATACTTGGAGAGTGTGTATTGATTTTAGCGACCTCAACAAGGCGTGCCCAAGGATTGCTTCCTGCTCCCTTGGATTTACCAACTCATTGACGCCACCTCCGGATACGAGTTGTTGTCATTCCTGGACACCTACTTTGGATACAATCATATAGAAATGCATCCCCCGGACACACGTTATTCATGACGAACATGGGTTTGTATTGCTACAGGGTCATACCCTTCGGTCTAAAGAACGTTGGAGCCACCTACCAGAGAGTAGTCTACAAGATGTTTAAGGAACATAGAGGTCTACGTCAATGATATGCTGGTAAAATCCAAAAAGGCCAGGGGGCATGTAGCTGACCTAGAAAAGGCTTTCGCCATTCTGCGCTGGTAGAACGTGAAGCTAAACCTGTAGAAGTGTTCATTCGAGGTCGCTTCTGGGAAGTTCGTGGGGTACATCGTCGATTCTAGAGGAATCGATGCAAACCATAACAAGATCAAGGCCCTCATCGATATGGAGTCTCCTAAATGAACGAAAGATGTACAAAGCCTGACTGGGAGGGTCGCTGCCCTCAATCGTTTCATTTCAAAGTCGACCGATAAGTGCATTCCGTTCTTCAACCTTCTTAGGGGAAGTAAGAAATTCAAATGGACAGAGGAATGAGACCAGGCCTTTCAGACGATAAAGCAATATTTGGCACAACCTCCCGTCCTATCCAAACCTGTCAATGGCGAGGACCTGTACCTTTATCCACCCGTCTCTGACCATGCATTGAGCTCAGTGTTATTCTGAGGGGAGGGTAATGAACAACATCTGTCCTGTGACAGTCAGAATCCCGTTATCCGTAAGGGGAAAGACCGGGTAAGTTGTGCAATCCCACACCGCCTGGGGAAGGTCAAGTGTGATGATTCTAAGACTGTGTAGGTATGGGACTACACAGTTGAAGAGGGCTTAAATGGATTGATGGGTACTACCTATATCAACAAGATGCATCTTCTTTTCGGTAGCCCATCACTTGAGAACTCCAAATTTAAGTGTGCTTGACCTGGGGTAATCTAGGGATGGGTGACCTCATGGGAAGTTTTCCTAGGAAGCATGTGAGTGAGGACAAAGCATGCTGAAAAGACTTGTGTTGGTTTATAGGGCTAGTCGTCATTTCAGAAAGCAGCCATAGTGACGTGGGGCGTCACAAATGGTATCAGAGCCTTGACCCAGCTGGAAGTGTGGCCGACGGGGACATCGGGCCCGTAAGGGGGGGTGATTGTGACAGTCAGAATCCCGTGATCCATAAGGGGAAAGACCGGGTAAGCTGTGCAATCCCACACCGCCTGGGGAAGGTCAAGTGTGATGATTCTAAGACTGTGTAGGTATGAGACTACACAGTTGAAGATGGCTTAAATGGATTGATGGGTACTACCTATATCAACAAGATGCATCTTCTTTTCGGTAGCCCATCACTTGAGAACTCTTAAGTTAAGCGTGCTTGACCTGGGGTAATCTAGGGATGGGTGACCTCCTAGGAAGTTTTCCTAGGAAGCATGTGAGTGAGGACAAAGCATGCTGAAAAGACTCGTGTTGGTTTGTAGGGCTGGTCGTCATTCCAGAAAGCAGCCATAGTGATGAAGGGCGTCACATGTCCACTACATCAGAAAGCGACTAAAAGATGTCGAGACGTGATATCCCCAAATGGCAAAGCTCACTTACTATTTGGTGCTAGCATCCTAGAAACTGCGACCGCACTTCCAAGCCCATCTGATCAAGGTGTTGACAGACCAACCCCTCAGGCAAGTCTTGTTGTTCCTTGATGCCTCAGGTCGCCTGTTAAAATGGGTCATTGAGTTTGGATAGTTCGAGATCGCCTATCAGCCAAGGACAATGATAGAGGGACAAGTCCTCGCTGACTTCATATTCGAATGCAATCGGTGACCATAGGCGATGGATGACGACCAACGACCAAGGGAAGACTATTGGCAAGTTTATGTGGATGGCGCCTCCATCGAGCATATTGCTGAGGAAGGCCTAATCTTAGTGACCTCAAAGGCCATCTCATCCATTACGCACTAAGGTTTGGTTTTGCTGCAACAAATAATGAAGTAAAGTATGAGGCGTTATTAGCGAGATTGCACATGGAAAATGAATTGAAAGCTAAGTGCCTAATGATCAGAAAGGACTCACAATTGGTGGTCAACCAAATCCTTGGCGAGTACCAGGCCCACGGACTACGCATGACCACCTACCTCACCAAAGCCAAAGACATTCTTGCCCAGTTTCATTGATATACGATCAAACAAGTCCCTAGAGAGCAAAATTCCAACGTCATTGCATCAGCAAAAGTTAGCGAGCGAAGCATTCCAATCGAGTTCTTAGCAGTGCCCAACTTCAGCCCCGCCACGGACGACACCATTGGTGACCGCACCTTTGGCAGCCTCGCCATCGACTTCCACGCCACTAGCAACCACGCCCTTGGAGATGCCACCAGTGGCGACCACAATACCTCAATTCTAATTGATGAGGAAGAGACATGGATGATCCCCATCGTCAAATATCTAAGTGAAAGTGTCATCCCATCGGATCGCAACTCGGCAAGGAAGATGCTTTACCAAGCACCCCGCTATGTCATACAGGACGGTCGCCTATACCGAAGAGGACATTCGATGCCGCTACTGATATGTGTCACCAAGGAGGAGGCCAAAACCTTGTTGCAAGAGGTCCACGAAGGATTTTGTCACGTTGGAGGGCAGAGCCTCTCTAATTAGATACTCCAACAAAGTTATTTTTAGCCTATCATGAATGAGGACTCCATGGAGTACGTGAGAAAGTGCGACAAGTTCCAATGGTTTGCCAAAATTTTGATAGTGTAACGCCCTACCTTCCTAGGGCCATTACCATGTGATTTTAAAATGTGCCATTAGCTCGCTAATTGAGTTATTAGACCAAAAAGTGTGATTAAATCAAAATAAAGACTCATTTAGTGAAAGTTTAATAGAAAAGGTTGGACATTCATTTGAATCATAAAAGTGTTACATTGGGATCCCAAAATATTGTTTAAAAAGTATTTACAACCCAAAAGTTAATGTACAGTCGACCTAGGCGACAAAATCGAACGTTTATAACACGTTCCCCAAGAAAACCCCAACCATGGCGACCAGGTAGGCCAAACATGTACGCACTGCTCCATGCCCTCTAACTCATGCTTGGTCGGCCTTTCCCTTGCCCTTACCTGCACCATAGAGCACCCGTGAGCCAAGGCCTAACAAGAAAAATCCACACACATAGCATATAACAATTCATCCCAATAAATGCATAACTTTAAACAGATACTACAGACTATTCACATAGCGGCCTATGCTGACCAAGGTGCTTTACCAGGCTCTAGGTTCATGGTATTCACCGAACGGGTGAGTACACCACCCTAGATGGCCATGCCATGGCAGCTTGCATTCAACATGCCTATTGTCGTTCGACCTGCATTCAACATGCTTGTTGCCGTTCCCGGCCTTTGCCGATCCCAGCCTTCATCGATCCCAGCCTTCGTCGATCCTGGCCTTCGCCGATCAATCATAAACACACAAACATGGCATAAAAATTATAAAAAATTTTAAATAACACTAAACACAGATGATCGGGCCATGCCCTACTCTACGGGCACAAACTGTTTTCTTACCTGAGTCCCGAGCTAACCGTATAGTGCGATCCTGAGCATGATCCCCTAAACCCGAGCCTTAACGATAAAACCTAGTCACAACGCAATAATAATAAATATCCATGAAACCCTAAACTAATTAAAAACTTCTGAATAATATTCCAGCCTCTGGGACCTTGAATTTTACTAAACTGGACCTCTGAGCTTAAAACCCTGTTTTGGTCATTTCCCTTAATTTGAGCCATGGCCCAGCCCCTAGGGCCACGACATGCTACAAGTAAGAGAGCCCAAGGCTCTCTCCTGGGGTACATAGGCCGCGGGGGCACCCTAACCTACATCTCAGTGCCTTGGTGATTTCAGAGACCTCCTAAGCCTTATGGGTTCATGCGAGTCGTGGCACCTGAAGAACAAGGCCGATACTCAAGCTCCAGAACCCAAAATTCCTCTGCGTTTTCTCGAGCCAATTTCACTAAAATCCACCCTAAACAATACCTAAACCCAGAATTTAGTCCAGAACTCATATCAATACAACATAATCATTATAAGTAGCTTAAAAACTACTCCAAACCCTTACCAAAAATCCAAAACCAACCTAAGGTTTAAACCTCAAGAAAACCTCTAACTACAGTAGAAAATCACAAAGAACTCAAGACTTACACCTAACCTCAGAGATGATTTCGACCCTCAGCTGCCTCAAACTTCCTCCTTGCTTGATTTTCCCAAGTTCCCAGCCTCAAATCCTGAGCAAATTTCCCAAGAGTTTCACCAAAACCTCCAAACCTTAGAGAGGGAGAGTGTTACACGAGAGAGAGAAAGAGGAAGGGCTGAGAGACTAAGTTACTTTTGCTTAGTTCTAGACTCCTAAGGTCTAAGTTTATCGTTAGCTTTAAAATGACCAAAATACCCCTTAGATCAATTCTAGCCCTTTAATACCACCAAGGGTAAATCCTTAGCTTTAAATCCTCGCTATATTGGTGACCTGGGATGAAGAGGGATGTAACCGAATATGTGGCTAAGTGCTTGACATGTCAACTAGTCAAGGTTGAGAATTAGAGGCCAGTAGGGCTATTACAACCTCTGGACATCCCAGAGTGCAAATGGGAGGACATCACGATGGATTTCATGGTAGGGTTGCCCAAGACTGTGGGTAAACATGATTCTGTGTGGGTTATCGTGGATCGATACACCAAATTAGCTCACTTCTTAATAGTGAGGATGACTTATACAGTTGACCAGTATGCAGATCTTTATGTGAGAGAGATTGTGCGCCTTCATGGGGCTCCGAGGTCGATTGTGTCAAACCAGGACCCCACATTTACTTCCAAGTTTTGGGAAAGTTTGCAGAAGGCTATGGGTACGCAACTAAAGTTCAGTATTGCTTATCATCCTCAGACAGATGGACAATCTGAGAGGATGATTCAGATATTATAGGACATGCTGCGAGCATGTGTGCTGGACTTTGATGGGTCCTTGAGTAAGTATTTGCCTTTCATAGACTTTTCCTACAATAACAGCTACCAGTCAACCATTGGGGTGGCTCCTTATGAGATGTTGTATGGTAGGAAATGCGGGTCTCCCATTCATTGGGATGAGACGGGAGAAAGGAAATACTTGGTTCCTGAGTCAGTACAGAGGACCAATGAGGTTATTGAGAAGATCAGAGCTCGGATGCTCACTTCTCATAGCAGACAGAAAAGTTATGCTGATCCCAAACGTAGGAACGTGGAGTTCCAAGTGGGAGACTATGTCTTCCTTAGAGTCTCACCATGGAAAAGGGTGAGGAGATTTGGGAAGAAGGGCAAGCTGAGCCCTAGATTTGTGGGACCATTTGAGATCCTGGAGATGATTGGTCAGGTGGCCTATACGTTGGCCTTACCTCACACAATGTATTTCATATTTCGGCTCTTCAAAAATATATGTCAGACGTGACTCATGTATTGAGTTACAAAAATCTGGAGCTTGAGGTAGATCTCTCCTATGAGGAACAGCCAATCCAGATACTAGACAGGAAGGACAAGGTCTTGAGAAACAAAACTGTACCTTTGGTTAAGGTATTATGGAGGAACAACAAGGTCGAGGAAGCGACCTGAGAGCTGGAATCAGATATGCGGAATCAATATCTTGAGTTGTTCAGGTAAAATTTCAAGGATGAAATTATTGTGAGGGGGGGATAGTTGTAACGTCTCAAATTACCTAATAAGGCTTAGGGCCTTGATTAGGGGGTCTGGCCAAGATGGAAAATTATGGAAATTATGTGCTTATGTGATATTTATGTATATCATAGCATGATTATGTGAGTTATATTATAATATGACTTGATATGCATGTTTAGGTGTATTAAATATGCATGTGGGCCTGTTTCTTATTATAAGGGAAATTTTTGTAATTTGGCCCGTTATGGGTATATTTGGCATATATGTGATATATGTGTGGGACCCTAAGCGGCAAAACAGGGTTTAACCATAGTTCCTCTTTCAAACCTCGCCCAAGTATTGGTCGAGCAGCTGCATATGTACACGTCATCACCTAAGCTCTCCAACTCAAGGATGGTCCAGCTTCCTTTTGCCTTTACCTGCACCACATAGCACCCGTGAGCCGAAGCCCAGCAAGAAAACTCATATGCTCATGAATAGTCATATCATGATATCAGGTCATATCTGGCATGCCTAGCAAACATAGCTTTATTCAAGCATGCAAATGAATTCACACAATGCTGGGGTATCCAGGATAAGAAATCCTGCCCTTCTGTTTGGAGGACTATCAAGTCAGTCCTAATCAGATGAGTGTTTCAACATTTGAGGTTCTGGTAAACCATACTGAGTGACCAACAAGCAAGTCACTACGGGGCTCAGCACGCAAAGTCATGCATATGATGATCAAAATGATCATACAGATCTCATAGCTCTGATCAGATGAGTGAATATCACTTTGAGGTCCTGTTAAACCATACTAAGTGACTGACAAGCACGTCACTGTGGGGCCGGTGCCCATAGCCATGTGACATAACAGTCACGGGGCTCGCTGGCCCTGGCTCTAAATGACTAGCCTTTGGCTAGACAAGCGCTTTTTAATATTCATCGAACTTGAGGTCGGTCCGGCATTAATGCTCATTTGAGTCATTCAATGCAGAAAGTCGATTAGATCTAATCTTTGTTGGCTTGCATGAAACACGCTAAGGCCGTCCTGACTAATGAGTCAGCGCTATGTGACCAGTGTCCAGCACCACTGCTGAACCTGACTAATGAGTCACAGCTTCACAGTTGATACTAACACCTTTGCCAATTCTGACTAATGAGTTAGTACCATGCACAAGTAAGCATTGCTACCAAACATATATCATATGTCACACATCCAAAGATGAGGCATTCAACATGCTTACTTAACAATTGCGAGCATAATAATGATCATGCACAAACACAGAGACTCAAGCTCTGACCAATCTCATATTCATCATTCATGGCATGCCCTAATCTCATGTTTCTCGTGCTTCACATGCATCACACTTAATCATCCAGCATGCCTCAATAATAATCATATGCAAATGGGCAAAATTGCCAAGCATTCATTATGCTATCAATGTTTACATTTAAACATCCAACATGCATCAAACATAACCATGCATGTCACATATGGGGTGCAGTTTTCTTACCTTTGGTCCAAGCACAGGTTGCCAACAAATGAGCCACAAGCACGATCCCAATTCCAAGCCCCTAGTGATAAACTAGTCATAACCATAATATAAAACCTCATCAAAATGAGTAAATAAATACTTCCAAGCCCAACCCAAGCCTCCGGGACAACAAATCCCACTCAACTAGGTAGTGGGATCAATCCCAGGCCCTTAGAGTTAAGTTCCCATGCTCAAAACATTAATTTTCCCAAAAATGACAACAAGCGACGCGGCCCTCCCGGCAAGCACCGCGACCCTTAGGCAAAACAGAACCTCCACCTGTTTCATCAAGCTTGGGCCGCGGCGCCCAAGAACAGGGCCGCGGCCCTACCTCGAACCAGCCATTTTTTCTCGTTTTCAACCTTTTAAAACCTCCCAAAAGCATATCCAAACATCTCCAAACTCAAAAATCAAAGTTCCCAAACATCCCCATCATCCAAAACCAACAAAACCCAAGTCTCAAATCACCCAAAAACTCACCAAAACACAAAGTCTAATTCAAGCTTAAAAACTTTAAAAATTTAGAACTTAAAACTTGAATTACCTCTGATTGAGTTGTTTCCAACTAAATCCTCCGACTAATAAGCTTCTAATTTTCCTTAGGATTGTTATGCCTCGATCCTCGCTTGAATCCGAGTCCTAGAACTCAAGTTATCTTTGAAAACGCGATCGGGAGACGAAAAGGAAACTTTTAAGGAGAGAGAACGTACAGAACGTTCTTTTTATTTCTTAAAAGGTTACTTCAAGCTTAAGTAGCTTCCAATAAAACCTAATGCTCGGGGTCCCGAAAACACCCCCGGGGATATTATAGTCAAAACTTCCAGAATTTCCCCCTGATCTTACTAACTCCCAATTTATCACCAAATATTAATTCCCATTACCCAATAACCCGGTAATGCTCTAAATACCCCTTGACTTACTCCAAGTCAAGCTTAAATCTCGTTGTGACTTTCCCACTAGCTTACCTCCTAGGATCGTCTTGTGTTGGGTAACCCTGACATAACCAAATAATAACAAAGCACCACGCCCATTTCACATATATACCAAAAATGCCCGAAATGGCCAAAATATGAAAATCACCCAATTAATCACAAATGGGTTCACATGCATATTTAATACACCTAAACATGCATATTATCATTAAATAGCATAATAAAGCAATTATGGCCCTCCCGGCCTCCTAATCAAGGTCCTAAACCTTATTAGGAAATTTGGGGCATTACAGTTTTGGGCTGCTGAGTTGTTTGGGAACTTTGTTTATGGGATTTGGCTATGTTTGGATAGGTTTATGGAGGGAATTGGCATAAGAAAAATGAAGGAAAATTTGAGTTTGCAAGTCAAGTCGCGGCCCTCTTCTTGGGACGTCGCGAGTCTCTTGATCGAAGCAGAAGTAGGTGAATTGTGAGGCTTTTGAGCCGCGATGCCTGTGAGTGTGCGCCACAACGCTTGTGTAGATGTGGAAGAGGCTCGGGCCTCTGACTTGAGCGGGCCAAAGCTCAAATGTTTGGGGGCTGCGGAGCAAGGGATTTTGGGCCTTGGGGAGATTTTGAGTGTGGGAACTCAAACCTAAAGGCTCGGGATCAATCCTACTACCCGGTTTAGTACGATTCAATGTCCCGAAGGCTAGGGCTTGGTCCGGAAGCCTTTAATTACTCATTTTGATGGGATTCTATACTTGGTTGTGACTAGGTTATCTCTAGGGGCTCGGGATCAGGATCGTGCTCAAGGGTCGTTCTTATTTTACATTTCACTCAGACCTGAGGTAAGAAAACTGCACCCAATATGTGATGTACATGATTAGGGCTTGGCCCGAATGTTGAATACAGATTTGATTAGGGCTTGGACCCTTGTAAATGTGCATGATTATGATTATGTTTGTGAATTATTGATTAAGCATGTTGAGTGCTCTGTATATGGATATTTGTTATGTGATGAATGCATGTTAGGATTGTATAATTGGAAAAGCATTGACTTATCAGTTAAGGACGGCAATAGCACTAAGTGTTGGTTGAAAAGCATTGACTTATGAGTCAAGGGCGGCAATAGTGCGATGAGCGCTGGTCGATATGGTTAGACCTAATCAGGAGCGCATTATACGCTTGTCTGACCCAATGGTCATGGAAAACTAAAGTTCCATGTACGCTGGGTCAGCCCCAAGGTTGGTTATACAGAGGATAGGGCAATGGGCCCTGGGTTGACTTATTAGTCCCATATTCTAGGGCGCTGAGCCCCAGTGTGACTTATTAGTCATGTACTTGGGCAATGGGCCCCGATATGAATCAGTTAATCATTTATTTAGGGCATTTGGTCCCATATGATGTCGTAGTCATTTATATGGATGGTATGCATGCATGAGTAGGATTATTACTGCTAGGCATGCTTATTATGGTTTGATAATATATTGTTAACTGCTTATGAGCATATTTAAGTTTTCTTGCAGGGCCTTGGCTCATGGGTGCTATGTGGTGCAGGTAAGGGGAAAGAAAAGATGGACCAGTCATGAGTTGGAGAGCTTAGGTGGCGATGTGTGCATATGCGGCCACTTGACCACCACGGCCATGGTTTCTCAGAGGAACTAGGGTTAAACCCTATTTTTGCCGCTTAGGTTGACAGGTTTTAACTTTTGAGTTGTAATGACCCTTTTGAAATTGCAAATAACTTTGTAAACGTTTATTATGGGATCCCATGTACAGTTTAATGTTTAAATGAAATATCCATTCCTTTTTTACTAAAAATTTTTAACCTTGGACCATTAATCACATTTAGATGCACGTTTATGGCCTAATGACTCGTTTAGCGAGTTAAGCACTATTTAAATACACAATGTAACGATCTTGGCTAACCAGGGCGTTACAACAAACATGCCCTTAATAACCAAAACAGGCCCGCACACATATTTAATTCACCTAAACATGCATATATATATATATTCACATTATATTATAAGTCAAGTAATTAAGTACTAATGCACATATATCGCAATTAATCACATAATAGTACAATTAAATCAATTATTGCCCTCCCGTCACGCTAATCAAGGCATTAAGCTTTATTAGCAGATTTGGGGCATTACAGAGAGCCCCTCCGAATGAATTGAAGCAGATGCAAAGCCCATGACCTTTCCCAGTGCGAGGATTGACTTGATAGGCCAACTCTCTACCGAACGGGGCGGATTCAAGTATGTAGTGGTCCTCGTTGACTATTTCACTAAGTTGTGTGTAGTGGAGCCATTGGCGACGATCACTTCCAAGAAAGTACTGGAATTTGTCATGAAGAATATCATTTTCATCTATGGGTTTCCATACAAGATTGTTTCTGACAGTGGAACTCAATTCGACAACGAACACTACACAAGCTTTTGTGTTCGCCATGGAATTGTGAAAAGCTTTTCAGCAGTGGCACACCCCAGTCGAATGGACAAGTAGAGACCGTCAACAAGACCCTCAAAGATACTTTGAAAAAACGCCTAGAAGAAGCGGAACTTCTTGACCAAATAAACTTCCGGAGGTACTATGGTCCTATAGGACCACAACCCAAACTTCTACCAGCCACACGCCCTTTGCGCTCACATATGGTTGCGAGGCCATGCTGCCCGTTGAAGTAGACATCCCATCACACAAAATAATAAACTACGATTAGGATCGGAATGATACACTACTTGTTGATTCCCTAGTTCTTGTTGAAGAAAGACGGGAGCAAGCTAACTCGGGTGGTAGCCTACCAAAAAAGGGTGGCTCGCTACTTCAATGCTCGGGTCAAGGACAAAAAGTTCTCAATTGGCGACCTCATCCTACGTCGTGTGTTCCTCAATATCCGAGACCCATCTGCCGGACTGGAGGGGCCCTACTTGGTAGAGGGAGTCATGCAACTAGGAACATACAAGCTAGCGAGGCTCAATGGTGAGGTTGTCCCGAGGCATTGGAAGGGCGAGCACCTGAAGAAGTATTACCAGTAACAGGGTTGGTGCCCAACTTTTGTTATCAGAGACCAGCCTCCTGGCGGTCGCTCTAAATATTATTATTTTGAGTTTTTGGTGACATCTTTTGGTGACCTCTATGTAATGGCCAGTAGGCCACGGTTAACAGGAATCAAAATAGACATCCTCAAGACAGTCTTGATTTCTCTAAGTCCCCTATAAAAAGAAATATGCTGTGTCAGGACAACCAATAAAGAGAAAGTGACATTTACAAATGACCTATGGGGCCCCGACCCGATCTTAGGTCCGGTCGTGGGAGCATAAGAGCCATTGCAGGCGATTAGGTGAACACAAGAAACTTGCCCTCTGTGCTAGCCACTATAGACGACCAAGAAAAATAAGCAGTTCGCTTGAGATTCACAAGAGCCATCACAGGCACCGGAAGGACCCCTCGTAGGTCCCCTCATCAATCAGAGGGTTGGCTGCATCACAAGTGACTAGGCGCCCTTGCTCTCCTAGTCACTTGGGGGCATAAGGGATACCATGCACATGGAACAAAGCAGGGGACATGCAAAGTTCATGTAAAGTGCGTATGGAACAAAGCAGAGTGCATGTAAAGTTTGCTCAAGGTGCATACAGAATGAAGCATGCAAACAAACAACAACAAAAAAGTGAAATTTAGAAACTTTTGCAAAGCAACATCAAGCATGAATGCGAAAATTAAGTAGAAGTCATCATCAACATAAATCAAAAATCAGCCTAGATAAGGCCAATGTTCATACAGACAGGAGCAAAGCTCAATGTAAAGAATAACATTGGAGCGGTCGCCGTCATCGTGACCCCCCTCACCAGCGGCCAACTCGTCATCAGTAGCATCCTCATCAGTGACCTTGACAATGGCGTTTCCCGAACCCTTGGAGACGTCATCATCAACCTCACCCTCTCCTGTCTCCTAGGCTACGTGAGTCTTGTAGTTTGCCAAGATATTCATGGAAGCTTGCTCTCCCATGAAACTGAAGTCGAGACTGCGGTTGAATTGCTAGAGAGAAAACAACACATTGTTAGTCTTCTCGCTACCGCCCCTATGTGCCGCCTCAACCTCACGACAGAATTTTCTATGCTCATTCATTGAATCACATCGATGGCGTCGTGCTGAATCTTCCAAGCAGTGACATCCTATTGGGCACACGCCGCAGTTTTGGTGGCGTCCTCACATGCAGAACGAGCCTTCGCAAGCTCCTGCTCCAAGACAGCAAGTGCAGAGTGAGCGCTCTCAAGGCCCGAAAGGGCACGCTTGAGGTCCGAGTGAGTCTTCTGGAGATCCTCAACCTCTCACTCGAGTTGGTGATGGAGGTTCACCACGGTCAGTGCCGCATGAAAAGCAAAGCAAATTGTGTGTGAGAACATACTCATAACACAAAGAAAAGGAGACAAGTCAAAGCGGTTACCATAATAGTACTTTCCATCTGTTGGCGGGATAAGTCAAGATAGGAGCCTATGGTCTCCAATGGCCAGCTGCACAGAATGCGAGGGCCCAACACCACATACTCTAGCATCCCCCTCGCCATGCTGATGCTTGCTTGAAGAGGTGCGGGAGGTGGCAACTCCGAAGGTATTGGTGCATGAGGGGGCAAGACGCACGCCGACACAGCAGGGAATGGAGCGTCCCCTGGAGAGGGCCTAATGGAGCAAGACCAATAGATGTGACAACTTGAGGATGGATCCAAACTCTCTTGGCTTTCCCGCACGATTGGCTCCGGGGCGAAGGTCGTTTCTTCTGCCTTCTACACCCATCTTGAATAGTCAAGGGCTGAGGAAAATACTCTGATGGGTTCATAGATCATGCAATTAAGAAATCAAACAGTTAGTCAGACAAGACAGAAATAAAATTCTAACATCGCATAAATATGCTCAAATATATAGCTTTGGCAGCAAGTGGGCACTAAATACCCAATAAATACATGAAAGAAGGCCCACTAGAAGGTGTCCCTCCACTTGGATGAGGATCTAAAAATCTTAGATCGGCCCAATTCCCCAAAGGGGACCCCACTGATGTCTCATCCTCTATATTAAGCTTGCGACCGTCCATATCGGTAGAGAAGAAAAAGGGCAACAACGCAAGCTCTGACAGGGTAGCGGCTGGAAAATCCTCTCACGAAAATGGAAAGGGACAACGCAACAAAGATCGCGAAGATTCCCCCTGTACCTAGGGGTGGGCATAAACCCAATGGGCCGACTACCCAACCCAATCCGGAAAATGGGCTGAGTAACCAAAATTTCCCAAGGTCGAAGCCCAATCGATGGCTAATTACCACAAACTAACTCCACCAAGTCGGAAATGGGCTAGGCCCAAAATATTCCAACCCAACCTGTACAGCCCGATACCCTTTGCCTTTACTTATTATTTTATATTTTTTTAGTATACCACTTTTCCTTTATATATCATTTTGTATTTTTTTTTAATATACCACTTTACTTTTCTATATAGTTTTATAATTTTTTAATATACACATGCATTGTGTGCACATGTAATTGCACTAAAGTTACTAATAAATAAATGATAATGCAAGCTTGGCTAGGCCCCTACCACGAAGTTGAAGGATGGGCTTAGGTTTACATACTTTTGGATAAAGGAACATATTGAGAAAGAGAAAGCTAAAGTTGTTGATTTGGCAGTTTATAGGTCCTCAAAGGTGGTGGGAATCCAAGTACCAGTTCAATTGGGTTCTCTACGTGCTGCTGATGGCAAAGAATGAATGAATGAACCAAACAAAATAGAGCAACTAAACCTAGTCACCATCAAATCAAAACCCTTCAATTCATATTGGTGTTATTAAAAGTATAATATTGGGTTTTGGTAGTCACCACCACCTCCCTCTCTCATGATATGTTTTTTTTTTTAAATGGGTCATAACCCAACCCAACCCCACTCGATCATTGATGTAATTAGTAGGGTTGGGTTATGCTTCAAAAATATTTTAAATGGGTTAAATTTCTCTAGGCCGATGTAATTGGGTTGGCTCATTCAAATACCTTCAACCCAGCCAACCCAACCCATACCCACCCCTACCTGCACCCGAATAGGCCTCAAAGGGCCAGACGTGGAGGACATCCCATAATTGTTGATCGCTGAAGGCACTAGAGTGTCACAAAAGTTTTAGGGCGACCAGTATCCGAAATAACATGACGAGAAATCTTCTGCTCTAACTAAGTCTCGCTCATGACAGATGGGGTGTAGGAGAATTTACCCTCAACTGATGAGGGAGGTGCGACGCGAGTCTGCCTAGAGACCACAGCAGAGTCCCTGCTAGAGGACAATCCAGACACTACTATAGCGGGACGAGCCGCACCTCACCTCGAGCGAGCCTGATCTCGAGGAGTTGTCAGGGATCCATAATAACGTGGTTGGCCGAAGGACTATAGTCTCGAGAGGGTACCTAAAACAAGAAACTTTCAAAGAGTCAGTACCAAAAGCTCACAAATAATCCACATGGTAGGCCCGCTCTCCGTAAGTGAAAAGCGCGACAACCCGCTAAAGCAAAATCACAAAAAGGTAATACCAAGTACCTCAGCTGTCATTCCTCAAGCGTCGATGAGGAAGCCTGAGACCCGGTGGCTCAACAGAGAAACGGGGCCTTTAAAAGGAGGAGCCACCCTTTTTGACAAAATGAATATGTTGGACAATTGGGTCCCAAGGGTCCGGCAGGGCAAGAAGCTCCGGGTTACCTCGCGGTTAGCAAGACTTGGTCAGGAAAACGACACGAGTAATGGAGTCGTCGCCATCGAGGCCCATGACCTTCACTCGCTTAGCGCCCCTAGTCGCCCTCGCCCACCTAGTGCCCCCAAGTCGCCCTCCCTTGCCCTCGCCAATGGCCACCCATGGCCCTCGCTTACCTTCTCCAATGGCCACATGTGGCCCTCACTTGTCCTCGTCAGCGGCGACCCGCGGCCCTCGCCTATCGCCACCACCCGGCTACCCGCGACCTTCGCCCGCTTGGCGCCCCCAAGTCGCACACGCTCTCCTGGTGCCCCTAGTCTCCCTCGCCCTCCTGGCGTCTGTCGTCGCCGGTGGCGGTCTGAGGCCCTTACTCATTACCACCTAGCACCCCAAGTTGCCCTCGCCCACACTCGTCAACATCGACCACGAACGACCCTCTCCTCGTCACCTCTGCCTTGCACCCTGTACAATGAGGTGGACCCTCGATCGCCGAGCAGATCCGCCGCCCAATCAGCGCCCATGGTCGTCCAATAGCCACCAAAAGGCCTCAAGGCACCCCGCGGCACATATAGGAAACCCAAGAGAATGAATTTTGCCAAGATCTATCCTAAATCCACCTAGCCCAATCAATTTCTACCACTAATTCCATGGGTCAAGCTAGAAATAGAGAAATCATTCAAGAACACAAAGCATTCAACAAGAATCAAGTAAATTCTCACAATGTGGGAAATTGATGGACAAGGATGCTTACCAAGACAAAGAGGATGCTTCTGGGAGTGGACCCAAGGGTGAGAGATGCGAGCCCAACGCTGGAGATGAACCCAAAGGGGCGGCTAGCTTGTGGTGAGAGGGAGAATGGCAAAAGCTTGAATGAATACCTAAGGTGGTGGGTTAGTGGCCAACTTTATAGGCTCTGTTAGTGTTTGGAGATTAATCTCAATACTTCAATGACCAAGTTGCTCCATGCGAAGGAAGAGGAGGAGAGAGTGACCATGCTTCCCTTGAACCAAAGAATGAAATGAGTAAGGATTCAAGACCCCCCGTTGCCACCCTATAAAAAGGGAGCGCCTAGGTGGCTCCCTACCGCCGCCAGCGGATGGACTCCTAAGGTGGGACCCACTTGCATTTGACGGGAAAGGAAATGCTCAGTGTTCAATATGACTCCTAAAAGTGGAAAACCCGTGAATGGCACCAACAAGGAGGCAACGCATGGGTTCCTGTGACAATAGCACGAGCCCCCATTGTCAATCACTGTTGGGCACCTCGCAGATGGCGACCGCACTCAGCTACAGTGAAAAGATGTGAGAGTCGGATTCTTTGACTCTGGGTCAGACCATGCTAGTACGGGCTGAGCAATTGTCCTGTCACCAGTTACAGGCATCAAGGCACTGATCAACCACCAAATTGCACATAGTAATTGTGGTACGGATCTATAGTGATCAAAGATCCACTGCCTATAATTACGGGATGACCATGCACCACCAGAATAAATGATCCGCTCAAGAAATTTATCATACTCTCTTTATGTTCAGCACTACACAGCTCATGCACTCCCTCTTAAAAATCATAATCGAAATCTGGGTACGAGTTAGAAAGCGAAGGTGGAGGAGAAGCCAACTCCCTCCATGAAGAGCAATCAGTGTCGAGAAAATCCAAGGGAATGACATGCTGGTCGGCGTGAAGGCCAATCAGGTCCAAGCATGCGGCTAGAAGAAGTTGTTCTCCAAGTGGCATCATAGCCAGAACGTCGCCCCAACATGGCCTCAGTGTAGTCGCCAGGCTGAGGAAATGGTGAGATTGGGGAGTCATCGCTGCCCTAGGAACTCGCCAATACCTCTCGACAGTGCACAAACCATTGATGAAGGCTACACCCCCACTTGAATCCAAGTCACTCGGAAGGAAGAATGTCGCTCCGCTATGACTGGAAGGTCTCCTCATAGCAATAGACGAATTCGGTGGCCGCTCCATAGGTCCCGGCTTCCACAATTCTGCCTGCTGGCTCCCTCCGCATAAGGAGCCTAAGTCGGATGGCGTGCTAAGAGGACTTTCTACTAGCTATGGACGAGGACGAGCAACTTAGATGCAAAGTTTCAATTCCACCTCGTCCCGCTCGACGACTTCCACAACCAAAGTCAAAGCCAGAGCAAGCCCAAAGATAATGAAGTGACGGACTACAGCAAGCGGACCGCCCATCACCTACGAAAGTCATCCCCACACCAGCATGGAGCCTGACTTGGGGAAAAATGTTATACCCGAAATTCGGCACTTCCACGCGACGGCCCACAAAGCGATGACGTGTCAAGACAAAAGTGTCAAGGCTCAACAGTCACCACCAGCCGCCGTGAAGAGTGGCCCTCGCCACTCTCCCAACACTTAAGAAGAAGAAGAACTCTCCATAGCCGGCCTACTTCTCCCATCGCATGAACCCAAATGATGCCAGATGACCCCGTCAACACCAATTGTAAGAAGAAAAGGCCCTAGCCAATCGCCCTAACCAAATGCACATGTCAGGTCAACACACATCACAAGCACTAGCTAAATCGTCATTAGCCGTAACTGGTTGCCTGAGCCCTTTACCGGTCTCCAGCCAAGGTTGTCAGTCGCCAACTGACTGGTCGCCAACCGAGCTCGCCGGTCGCCAACCGAACTTGCCGGTCGACAACTGATCTCGCCGATTGCCTTGGGTGCTCGCTGCTCGCCACTGGCCCTCGCCACTCGAGCCTTCTTTCGTACCAAAGTGTGCATTCAACCTTTAAATGAACATGACACATCAGATTACCATTTTTGGTGAGGCCGTAACCTGTCTCCAGCCAAGTGTACCGAAATTTAGCTTAATTGGGAAACAAGGTGTCACTGTCAGCCCTTCCCATCTCTGGCTATAAATAGTGCAAACTGAAATGTAACAAATGGTCGGTGGAGCAACGAGTCAGTAACTATTCATTTTCAAAGAGAGCTCATACTCTCCATCACTGTAACTGCCCCAAGAACACAACCAAACTCAGCTTGTTTTTTAGGGTTCAAAGTTCATAAATAATACTGACTAAAGTGGACGTAGGTCATCTTTTTTTGGCCAAACCACTATAAATCTTTGTCTCATTCATTTATTTCTCTTTTCTCTGGCTCACTATTTATTATTAAGTTCCGCTTTGAGATTTTACACACAAACACAACTCTACATTTATTGCTTTGTGCAAGTTGACGAAAAAACGAGTCAACAAATTGGGAGTACTTTTCTATGATATTGTCACATGTTAGTCATAATTTTAATGTAACGACCCATGGTCTGGCCCAACATGCCCTAGGGCTAGACAATGACTTAGAATGGATAGATGAAATCCCTTCTTGGATCTTTGATATTTTCACTTTTCATTCTCAATGGTGATTTTATCACTTTTCAGAAAAAATTAAATAATAATTTTGTTAGTTGAATACATATTTGTAATATATTTATTTAAAAAACATGACAAAACACATCCATTTTAAAATGAACTTAAAATTACTTAATCACAAGTTCTGATCACTTGTATCTTGCTTTTATTCTAGTATCATAACTAACTATTAAAGTGTTGTAGATAAAAAAAAATTATTTATAAAATTAAGAAAAATATCAATTTGACTCCTGTGTTTTTTCAGATTATACAATTGAATCCTATGTTTTGTTAAATAATATTTTGGACCCCATATTAATAGATCATAGTAATACTCTAAACTAGATTTTGGTCAAAATATTTTTGTATATAACCAAAATGCCCATTAAAAAAATACTAAATTATATCAATTTTAAACAAAAAATGAAATATACTCTAATCTAATCAAATTTAAAAAATTCTAAAACTTCAATTTAATAATCAAATTAAAAAAAAAAACAAAACCAATGATGTTGTTCGTGTCATTTTCTTCACAATTTCATCGATCTTCAAAATCATTAAAAAAAATCAAAATTCAAAAAATTAAAAAAAAAAAATCATTCCACCTTAATTTTCCAACATACCAAACCCACAAATAAACTTAGTTTACAAGAAGGCTTCAAGTTAAGTGCCTCCCCACATCGCACTAGGTGCCACAAGCTCCAACCCAAGCACAAGTAGCATAATGAAGGCTTTGACCGAAACACAAGTAGCAAGAGAAAGAAGAAGAAAAGAAGATCGGGAGGGAAAAAAATTAAGTTGGATAAATTTTAGAGTTATGTACATGTTTTTATAAATTTTATTTATTTTTAGGTTTTTTCATATTTTAGTTTAATTAAACACGTTTAGGAAAAAGTTTGATTTAATTTAATTTTAATTTTTTTTAAATTAAATAATATATTTTTGAAAATACATTAAACAAATTAAAAAAAATAAAAAAATATGGCCCAAGATACTATTATCATCCATTTTGCAAAACACAAAATCTGAAATGGTATTTAACAAAACACAGTATCCAAACGCATAATTTGAAAAAACACAAGACCACACTAGTAATTTCTCATAAAAATATAAATTATTTCACATATAACCAATTAGTTTTGAAATAGAATAGAACTTCATATGATAATTCACCAACCGAATTCTTTTGCTTTGGCTCGATAAGAGGGGAATGAGAGACTAAACGAGAAGTGAATCTTTGTAAACATCAGTTCCCATGTTATTAACACCTTGTTCAATGGTTTTAAATAGCATACTTACCAGCAGCCTCATTGAGTGATTGTAAATTATCAGGACTTTGCAAGTACTTGTTGAAAAGCCACCTTGATGTGTTGACGACATCACCAGCACCTTTTACAGGGAAAACATTTCTACTGCTTTGCCAATCGTTTGTAAGCTTTATCCACTCCCTCCTCCAATCCTTGAATGGAAAACCAGTACCTTCTTCTAAGCTTTTAATTAACAACTTGAAATATATGCCTGCTCGGGGACCATAATAATCTCGTAGAAGCCCACTCCAGTACTTGTTTCCTACACAAAATAGATTTATAGAACAGACCATCAGGTTTTTTGTTACTCTCAGTTTTGCATGAAATATCTTTTAAGTATCAACTTTTTTTTTTTTTTCATTAACAGAAGTTCCAGGGAATAGTCATTATCGTACCATAGTCACGAAGCAAGCTTGGTTCTTCATCTGAGTTGTCAAACCACATTGTTATTTGAGTTCTTGCATTCCACTCAAACTGCATTGTGAATTGCATCAGTTAATACAATTTTACTTCCTAAATTAATAAAGATTTTAAGTAGTTGGTAGTTCAAGGAGATGCAGACCTGTTTTTCCTGATTTTCATCTTGGGCTAGTTGTTTTGCACTTTCCAACCAAGGTCCTAGAAGAAATCCTTCATGGCAAGCTAACAGTGTATCAAAATCTTCCACCAAATCCAAAAACTCGCGGCTATAGTGAGTCACTCCTTCAACATCATTTGATTGATATGCTTCTATTACTTTCAAAAACAGCTGGTTTGCATATTTTGCTAAAGCTTGTCTAGTCAGATCAACAAGATCATACCTGAGATCAGTGAGAATAACACAAAATAGAAAATGAAAATTTAGATGAAAATGAAGATCAAGAGACAGACAGAACACAGAAGAGTGATTGCCTGGTAAAAAAGAATAAGAGACTAGAAACGCGGTTACCTGTAGGTGTTACTTCCAGATAATTCATCTCCACTTTTAAGAAAAAGTTCTAAAGCACGTATTACTTCAGAAGTAGAATACCATAGATGAGGTTGGTCGAATGATTCAGTAATTGCGTTTAGCATTGATCCCCTGGACACTTGGTTTTTATTGTGGGAATATTTTTCTTGTGGAATCGATACTAATGACGGATCAACATCAGGAAATGCCACAATTACATCCTTATTTTTGTCCTATTTTCATAGAACCAGTATATATTTTAGAAAATAAAATACTAAGATAGGCAATAGTAGAGATTGCTATTCTGATGGTATATGCAATATGATAAATTGCTAACTCAAGAGGGGAGCTCAAATGGTGAGGTATGTGGTTTGCTCCCATAAAGTCCGAGATTATATAGTAATTATTATAGTTTCGGGATTAGGCAGGGAGCCAAGTTAAAAAAGGAATTGATAAATTGCTAACCTACGGACAATAATAAATAGAGGAAATGAGTAGTACATAAGGGCCACTATTCCTTATTAGGAGATCGGGTATGTAGAAGCAACATTAATCGAGTTGAAAACAAAGAGCGTCACCTAAAATTTAATGTGTTCACCCAATTTAAGTTCCACCAAAGGTTTTGAAGAAATTCATTACGAAAATATATTACAAACTTAAATTTCTCTTTAAATACAAAGAAAGAACAAAACAATATCTATCTCTAGAAATTGGAAAAAACACCTCATAATTCTTTCTAAACAAATGAAGAAAAACTTAACAATAAATTAAAAGGGTTTCATGAACTCACGCTAAAGGGGAGATGAGAAAATTCTCATAATAAACTAAGCTTTCTGACTCTGAGATGAGATGCTAAATAAGTTTTCTAAATTATGGATCCATGATGCTACGAAAATTCATAAATGTACCCCTGTTTTTACACTTATTAGAGCTGGGTTTCGAAACTATGAACTATTGTGAATTAAATACAACAGAATTAGAAAACATGACAACCACACAAGCTTCCAAGGAGGCTATTTGGATTATAAAATTATTGGAGGAACTCAGACACGAACAACAAAAGATTTTTTCTTTTTGTGACAATCATACTGTTTGGCACATCGTAAGAAATCCAACATTTTATTCAAGAACAAAGCACATAAATATCACCTTGTTCAAGTAGTAGAAGGAAAACATGGATATACAAAAAAATATCAATACCAAGGAGAATCTAGAAGATGTAATGACATAAGTCAATCAACTGACAAATTCGTATGAAGTAGATTCTCGTATGGTCTATCCAATATTCATAGCATGGAATTGAAAAAGAAATTTTTTATTGATCAAATGTAAGACATAATTGTTATTAGACTCCAAGTGAGTGATTCTTATATAATCAACAAATGTAGGTACCGATAACATTGATATTTTTGTTGAATAAAAAAACATATAAATATTACTATAAAAGAAAAGGGGAAGGAGGCAAAAGCAAAAGAAAGAAAGAGAAATTCAAAAAATAGGGGTGGCCGAGGACGCATTTTATACGCAAAATGGGAGTGGAGAGCTCTCCTATAAATAGAGCTCTTTTCATCCTCATTTGGCATTCCATCTCAGAGAGAAAAGCTTAGTTTGTCTGAATTATGAGGTGTTCTATTTGATTTTAAGAGAAAAAATTTGTAGTTTCTGAGAAAATTCTTAATATATGTTTATAATTACACAAACGTAATCTAAATTGAGTAAAACACAAAAAAAAAATGTGCCTAACTTTTACTATTCCTTATTTCTAACTTGTAAAATCAAACCCAATATACATACAGAATGAGAAAATTAAGGCACTCACATTAGCACCATCGGTGCAGTTGTAAATAGTGTGATATAAAATATTCCAAGCATCTTTCACAGAAGCAACAGATCGGCCATAACGCCTTGCTGGATAGAGATCAATCCAGGCCTGAATAAAAGAGTAATATATTATATAAAAAACACACATGTAAAGTGAAACACATCAAATTTTATGAATTTTTTCACAGCAGAAATTCAAAAGAAAATCTTTAAAACCGTAGTAAAGAAAAATAATTAGAAATAACTCCATTTTGATTAAATAAATGACTTAAACAATGTAGAATTCAGCTATAACAGCTTGCTTGGATGACTTAATATGTTTTTCCTGTCTAACTCTGTTTAAAAGTATTTTTATTCTAACTAACTATATTAACAGGAATAAATAATAAAACTTGAGATTACCTTGACATCAACTTTCTTGTGTTGGAAAGCCATTTCAGACATAAGATCGTATACAATAGGATTCTGCTCTATGCCTTCCATTGACATTCCAACACCAACCTACCAGAGAGTTTAGAACAAATATATAATTCAAATCACATTTTGTCTTCAAAAGAAAAGATCTGGGAAGAAAAATGATCTAAATATGGTAGCTTGCATCAACACAAGTAAAGTTCATAAAGATTTTAAGAGACATCTATTTCCTGAAATTCAATTTGACTATTCTCTCGCAAAGGTATCATGGCAAATGACAATGATGTGACTGCAACCTTGTGACATAAAAACAAAATTCGATAGTTATAAAATGACTTGCCATGGTTGAGTTTTCACTTGTGCGAGCATCAATCGGTCCAGAAGCTATTGCATCTAAAATCCCATACATCTCAATATTTCCTGCAAAGTTGTGCAGCATACACCTGTAAAGCAAAATACCAACAAATCAAAACCAAACAGGGAAAGTGGCATACAAAATTACAAATACAGTAAGCCAACAAAAATAAAATCTTTGTAGCATCTTGATACATAGACATACATGTAATACATGATGCAAGCACGCAGAAAATAACAATTATAATA
Source organism: Humulus lupulus (assembly GCF_963169125.1). Classification (NCBI taxonomy): domain Eukaryota; kingdom Viridiplantae; phylum Streptophyta; class Magnoliopsida; order Rosales; family Cannabaceae; genus Humulus; species Humulus lupulus. The sequence continues at coordinate 58,191,546 of NC_084796.1, read as the reverse complement.
ATATTTATAATAATCTTAGTCATTATTCATCTGTAGACATCAATACAATTCAAAGCTGCAGATTGCCTGGGATGTTTTATGGAGCAATCTCAAAAGAAATAAGTATTATGACATTGACATACATCATTACTATCCAGATGGAGAAGTAAAATAAGACACATAAAAGTGATTATAATCAGAAGAGTAATCATTACATAAGTGTGATTAATTTGAACCTTTTTTTATTAAAAAGATGTGTCCTATTTTTCTAGCCTAAACTACTGTTTGGTAGACAGAGACATGTATATTGATTAATACATATATAGAATTATAATTGTGGGTAGTGATTTAAAAATAAAAAAGGAACGATGACCTTCCAGATATAAGGAACACCATAAAACTGCTCTGAAGAAATCCATATGGGTTTGACTTCGGCATACAGATCCAAAACTACCAGCTTGCCTACAGGCACGGAATGCAAAAGTGCCTGCAAACAAGAAAGAGTTACAGTCAACCACAAGGACAACATGAAACTAAACCTGAAAAGCAAACGAAGAAATGAAACAAAGCATTAATTGGTGCTTGGTGAATAAATAAGTTATTGTAGAGGAAAGTGAAGAAAAGAACAAATGAAAATAAAATACACTAACCTTCATTTGTGGAGGTCTCCAGAACGGGTCATATGAGAATAACCATCCCTAGAACAGTGCAAGATATCCATCAGTGCGAGAGCAAAATAAACGATAGTGATAGAAATTAGCAATACAAGATGAACCATAAACGAGGAATTCAGGTTACGGTTGTTCAGTGACTAAATGGATCCATCCGAATTCTTAGACCGCAATGCATAAACTGTAGTGAATATGAGTGCCACATAATTAAGCTCAGAGTAAAAGATTAAAGCTCAAATGAGAGCTAACCCATTTACCTGCATTAGCCAGATGGCATTATTATCGCCACTTTGCATTCCCCTAAAGATTGCAGCTCCCAATGAAGAAATGTACTCTGGGTCATCAACAGGTGGAGTATTCTCATCAAAAGTGTCACTGCAATAGGTCCAATAAGTCATTAACAAAATATGATATGACAGACCCATCTACATTTGGAATGAACAGAATTGAACACTACATTTGCTTATATATTAATTGGTGCAATAATAACAGGTTTGTTGGGGTAAAGTCAGAAATAAGGTCTATCCTGGGAGAAAAGCGAACCTAAAATTTCACATATCATTATTAATTTATCCATAAAACCACCTTGTCTAAATCTTAAAACTTCGATTTCTAAAAACCATCCAGCATCAAACAGTTTAGATTACAAGATTAAAAGAAGTTGCTACAGAATGAAGCTTGAAATTCCATTCTCGAAACCTCTTCCTAGACTGACTAAAACCCCCCTAGTAAACCAAACTCGCAATATATAAATTAGAATGATAGAGAAATTCCGAAAGAATGATTACGGAATTAGACATTACCAGTTGTATATGTGACCCACCTTTCCATATTCTGCCAAAACATGTAAACCAACCAGTGGAACAAATTAGAATTATGAACTCTTGAGAGTCAGTCTTGCCATAAGAAAGCATAGCACCCTGGAAATCTTATATGCACAAAAGACAAGAAGGTGTGAGATTAGTGGTCACCTTCTAGCTGCTGCTCAATGAATGCTCTCCCAATTTCAACAAACAAAGGATCAGTTGCATCAAGAAGATATGTACAGCACCATCTAGGGTCACTCTTTACTGTGAACCTGAAGCATAATGACAAAGAAATGAAAAATAATTTCACCTATCGCCGCATTATACATGGTTCAGCATATAAAATTAAGAAAGATCCATTACTAAAAATAGATTGTTTCACTATTATTTAAGCATTTAATTTGATAAGTGTCATTTAAAGTCTTCTTCTTTGTAAATCTGTTCCATTTTCTTGTTTAATTTTCATTTAAAAAAAAAAGTATGCTCTACTTTTGCTGCATTGTAGCTCCATTTAGATCACTCTAGGAGGCTTCTATCTTTCCCCTAGCATTGATCACTCAAGGATCCTTATAGTTTTTATGTCTTCCAATTGATAGCAGAATTGCTAATTATGTAACATGCATATGAACAGCACACACATGTGCGTACGTATACTATATCCACTATACATGCATTTCTATCTGAAACAAAGTTTTCAATCATATATCTTTAGTAACTTCACAAAAACAATAAAAAGTAGTTTACAATTTTCACATCTTTCAAACTTCATGCTTAACCAGATAGTATCACAATTCAATTATCAGATAGCTGGACTCACCAATTTCCCAAGCGTGTTATCTTTGCTGATGGAAATCTACTTTTCAGTGCAGCAGGAACATTACCAGAGAAGGCCGGAAGTACTGAAGCAGAAATATAAAAACACAGTAATATACTTTATCAGGAGAAGACCCTATTCAAAAATTAATTTTCAATGCAGTTCTTGTTTCCACCCTGAAAAAGAAAGATATTATCCAAGAATGGTAATGCTGGTAACTTCCTACTGCAGGCACTGAGAGTAGCTAAAGATTAAGATAGTAATTAATATACATTACTATATTATTCAGTGATTGTATCTATATGTACCAGGAGTCATTCCAAGTTCATACATCCTTCGAAGAATCTTTTTCTGCAGTAGCAGCTGTTGATCAAGCCAACTTTGTGGCAATGGACCTCCCCATCTGTATAGATTGTTATATGTACAAGAGAAAGTCAATACTATAAACTTCCTCTTTGAAATGTATCTGGTTTTACCAAAAATGAAAGCTCTCCTTGATCTATTACAACCAGAGAAATATGTTAACATAATTCTTTGAAGGTTTCAATAATTAAAAAACAGACACAGTGGTACATTCATCGATGTTCCTTTATATTAATAATAATAATAAAAAAAAAAAGAAATAGTTATAAATTTATTTCAGGAAGTGTACAATACAAAAGGACAAGGTTTAAATTGCATAAGCATACTCTTTGCTGTTGCAAACTCTAAAATAAATTACACAAACTAGACAAATTTAATAGTACTTCAGGAAAACCTCATCCACCTACTAAAACAGACAAGAAGATATATTCAACAAGACTAAGTGAAGAAAACACACATCTAAAATCACACTTCCACTTTTGAACCTTAATTTTAGACTTATCAAAGGAACTAAGTGAAGAAAACACACAAAAACAAACTCACTATGACTTGAGGATCTTAATTCTTGACATGGTGTCCCGCATAAAAGTTGAGAACAAGACATTTTCTAATCAACCTTCAAATTCTCTTTATTTCCTGTCTCTCCCCCAAAAAGTCTGATGACTCATGCTTTCAAATGCATAATGTAACCATGAGTACATTTATGAGTTTCCTGATCAGTACTTACTGTCATGGAATGATTTTTCTTTTTTACTAAAGTAATCTTATCCAATGAATTTTCCAGAACAGACTCTATAAACAAAGAAGCTAGAGAAACTAAGACACATTATAGCCACTCATTATATCATATATTATAGAAGAGTTCAGCTACTCATTATACTCACCCGTGCAAATTTCCCATACGAGACCATGCAAGGAATGCAGGACCTCCAAAGAAATCATCAAAATCCGTACTGCCTATATTAAATTTCTGTACATGAGAAAATTATTAAACATAAAAAAGCGTAACAGTACAGAGGCGCTAATAAAATTTCATATCAGAATTAAAGATCAACAACAACTAAGTACAGTTTTGGCAGTGCATTGATCTTGGCTGTAAGTTTGGTGAAGAAAAAATGAGAGTTGGTTCAACTCCAATAACCTGAAAAACTTTCTGCCAGATAGCCTCTTGCCCTGTAAATGCTAGAGGTAGGTTGATACCCTGAAGAGCCATCCAATCAATCTCCTTCTCCCACCTTTTCCAGTCCCACCAAGCAAAAGAATCTACCAGAAACAGATAAATGAAAGAACAAAAATTCAAATAAGACAACTCCAAAATTGGAAACCACAGACCATACAAATGGTTTTTCAATAGCTTTTCTCTCAAATTACATTGCAGTTTGGAAACAAAAGCTTACAGCTAGATGAGACAGCATTCTGGTAATAACTCCAAGGAACAGGTCTTGGAACGAAAACACCATTATCATTGAGACGGGGGAGCAATCCAGCTTTTGGCACTGAAAATAGTTGAGCTCCGCCAGTTTTGTCCCAAGATATATGTGAACCACACCAATTCTTCAAATACCAATGCAGACCAGCCACAATGTCCACTCCAGTGACCCCAATTATTCTGTTTTCCAATTAAACATCACACGATTTTGCTTAAATAAGACAGCTTTTTTTGTTATATGATGCCATTCAGAATGGCGTTTATAAGTTTAAAGTTCATAAGAACAAGTACTCTTCAACTAAGTTGGCAAAAGGGTATCTTGTTAAGGCTTCAACAATAAAACTAATACTACTAACTAATGAATTAGCACGAACTTAACACTATGTCAAATATTAAACTTCATTTACAGATTCAAATTAAAATTAACCAAAGAAATAACAAGAACATACAAAATTTCTGGGTCCCCGCGTCTATGGAAAATAGGATGGTTCCTGATGATGAAGCAAGACGCACCTCCACATTGCTCCTAAAAAAATCAAAACATTAAAGAAGAATCGTTAAGCATTTTTCTTGCCATTGACATTTTCTTCGCTTAGCGATCAGCACAAACGAACAAAGTCAAGAAGAAAATACTGCACCTTAGAGACAATTTGAAAGTCGAAGGAGGAAGAATGAGAAGGAATTAGACGGCGAAGGACGCCACGAGCGGCGGCGAGTTGAAGGGAAGGCGGAGCCCTCTCGCGATCCTGCGTTTCGAGAAGGTTGGAGAGGAGATGAACTCCGATGGTGGAGGGGTGAGCGGTGGGGAAGGTCAGACATATTAGGAAAAAGAGAGGGAAAAAAATGGCGGGAAAGGAGGACGCCATTGGAGGAGAGGCAGAGAAGTGGTAGTAGTAGTAGTGGTAGAAGTAGTAGCGTGGAGTACAGAAGAAACGAACATGGTGACGAACGAAGACGAACAAGGGAATCTTGGACTTTGCAGAAGAAAGAGGTGGTTGACTTGGATCATTCAAAAGCATTATAAGCCGGCCATGACAAACCAAGAGCAACCGGACAAAATTTGCCTAGCGTATATATATTCATTGTTTACATCTTTGTATTATTATTATTATTATTATTATTATTATTATTATTATTAGGAGCGACTAGAATGCATCATTTTTTTGCAATATAGGTACATCTTTTTTTATTTTGACACTTGAATAGTTATAATCCCAAAAAAATTTATATGATGGTGTACATTATAGTTATCTAGAACATCATGCAAATTTTCAAGAAATTCTGAATAAATTATGGTACTGAAACATGGTCTAAATTATCTGTTGCACGCGTGCCTATTTTTTTGTGTATGCATGTAAAATTTGACAGTTTGAACTCTGTTTTACGAAGCTTCTAAATACCTACAATACACACTGTCATATAAAAAAAATTGGGATTATATCTATCCAGGTGCCGAAGATAGAAAAAATATGCACCGGTGTTGCAAAAAAAAAGGATGCGTTGTAGTCGTTCCCTATTATTATTATTATTATTATTATTATTATTATTATTATTATTAGGGATAATTGCAGCATAAGTACCCAATGTTTGGGTTTTGTACACGATATAGACCCAATGTTTATTTTTAGTGGCAAAAGTACTCAAAGTCAGTAAAACTGTAATTCCGTCAGTTTCCTCCGTTAGGCAGACACGTGTCACATTTTTATTGGTCCAAGTCATAATTATTTTTAAAATATTATTGAGTTGGACCAATCACAAAGTGACACGTGTTGGTCCAGTCATCACGAAACGGAACCTAACGGAGGAGGCTGACGGAATTACAGTTTTACTGACTTTGGGTACTTTTGCCACTAAAAATAAACATTTGGTCTATGCCGCGTACGAAACCCAAACATTGGGTACTTATGCCGCAAATATCCTTTATTATTATTATTAGTAATGATATGTGCACCCAAAATATTACATATAGTGATGTGTCAGTTTTAATAAATGTGATTAGCTATGCTAAACTATCACATCACTGTGTGTAATGTTTGTGTGTATATTTTGAGTGCACATATCATTACTCTATTATTATTATTATTATTATTATTATTATGCAAATTCTTTAGTCCCTCACAAGACTTATTCATTCATGTGGGTCTCATTCATTTTGTCAAATGTCAAATTATAAATATTTTTGATATTTTTTAATTTTGAGCTTTTGACTTGATGCAACCAGTTATATCAATTAGAAAAATAGAGCTGATGTGACTATCAAAAGTAAGGCATTATTGTAATTTAATGTCTAAAAAAACATACAATTGAGGGCATTATGGTAAAATTCGTATGAAGTTTGATTTATTTACAATATTGGAAGCATAACCTTTTTGTCGCTGCTAAGTAACTATAAATAAACTGTGGTGTAACATTATTAGAGTCGAAAGTAACAAAAACTTAACTATATTTTTATTGTTTAGTGTATAAGAAATGAATTGCATTAGGAAAGGTTTGAAATTTGTTTTATTTCTTTGATGTTGGGATGGCTAAATTGCCACTAATTAGGAAGTTTAGGGTTATATAAATTGAAGAATAGTTAGCATTAATTAATTTTGTCTAACATATTCGACAATAAGGTTAATTAGATGCTCTTTTAATAAAAAAAATTATAAATGATAGAATGTTTAGCATTAATGAATTTTTCCAATGTATTTGACAATAAAATTAAATAGATTTAAAAAAAAGTTTTTATAAATGGTATAATGTTTAACATTAATTAATTTTGCTTGTATATGTGACAATAAGATTGATTAGATGTTTATTTAACAAAAAAAATTATAAATAGTAGAATACATTTATTAATTTTGTCAATGTATTTGACAATAAGATTAATTAAATTTTAAAAAAAATAAATAGTAGAATGTTTAGCATTAATTATTTTTGCCAATATATTTGACCATCAGATTAATTAAATAATTGAATGTTTAGCAATAGTAATTTTTGTTAATGTATTTGACAATGCGGTTATTTAGATGGTTAAATGTTTAGTATTAATTAGTTGTAGTTTACTTGTAATTGATATTCTATTTTACACACTCCTTAAATACCAGATAATAAAAATATAAATAAAAATAAAAAATACTTGCTTAGAGTAGCTAATAACGAGTAAGAAAAAGAATAAATAGTATTTTTGTCCCCCGAACTATGACTATTGTATGATCGTGCCCCTCGAATGATTTGCGATGTTAAAAATTCCCCCCAAACTATGCACGTTACTAAAATATGAGACTTCTGTTAGATATCGGCATATGTGGCTAACAGATTGATGATGTAGCATATTGTCTGTTGATGTGGCAGTGTCATGTGTAGAATAATTATCAATTTTGCCCCTCGAACTTTGACCATTACCAAATTATACTCATTTTATAAAAATATATATATGTTTTTTCTTAAAAATAATAATTAAATCCTTAATAAATAAAAAAATTTAATTATCAACAAATAACTCTTTTTTACTTTTTCTTAAACAATGTTAATTAAAACTATTTTAGAACGAACATTTAAAATAAATACTAAAACAAAGAAAAAACTTTTAATTAAAGAGGTGGACAAAAAACTTAAATAAATAAATACAAATTTTAATTTAAGAGGAGGACAAATGGGAAAAAAATTTTGTTTTAGGATTTATTTTTTAATTTTTATATTAACATATATATTGTAAAAGAAAATAAAAAGTAATAAAAAAATTATTTGCTATTAATTAGATTTTTATTTTTTGAGTATTTGAATTTTATTTAATTAATTTGGAACTTTTAGTATTGATTATTTTCTTAATCTTTTAAAATAATTTTTTAAAGATTTAATTATCAATTTTTTTTTAAAAAAAAATTAGTCTTAATAAAAAGGGCACAATTTGGTAGTGGTCAAAGTTCAGGGGGCAAAATTTCTAATTATTCTACACATGGCACTGCACATCAAGAGACAAAATGTTACATCATCAATCCGTTAGCCACCTAGGAAGAAGTCTCATATTTCAGTAACGTGCATAGTTCGGGGGGAATTTTTAACATCGCAAATCATTCAAGGGGCACGATCATACAGTGGTCATAGTTCGGGGGGCAAAAATGCTATTTATTCTAAGAAAAAATAGCATATATGACTCAAATATGTTCAATCATGACTCAAATGTGTGATATTGCAAGTAGCAGCTAATATCAAGTAAGAAAGATTTGAAATCAGGAAGATTCAATTGATATACGGTAAATCTATTATGAGAAATAGTTAGAAACTATTCACAGATTTTCCAGCTCAAACTATTCACAACAGTTTATTTTAGATAGTAATCTAATTGACCCTGACTCTTTAAATCTTTCAATATTGCATATGAACTAGCGTCGTTGCATGTGCAATTTGGTTTTGTAAGACATTAGAATCAAAGCAATAATAATAAACTTAAAAGAGCTAAGGTAAAGAGATAAAATAAGAAAATATTTTTTTCCCTTTTAACCGGTTACATGTTTCAAAGGGTAGAATGGTATTTTAACTAATTTTTACAAAAAAAAAAATGATCTGATGGCTCACAAACCTTATAGCTTAATCTAACAATTAAAAATTTATGAAGGATTTAGTCCCTCAAACACAAGTGAGGGATGGAAGAATTGCCCTTATTATTATTTTCCTTAGCAAAAACGGATTTCAAACTTCAAATTGGTTTTGCTAGCTTTTTGACTATCTAAAACAAAGCAAGTTATTCAAAGTATGAAATTGAAGATTCTATTCAACAAATAACATAAGATGATTTTTACAAGGTTCACCATTTTTCAATGGCTAATCCTTGGAATCTAGTCTAAAAAAATGTAATCTACTATTAATCATCAGTTTATAAAAGTTATCAATCAACACTTTACAATAGAAATTACGCTTGCATAATTGGATCCATATTACATAATCTCAAGCATCTCACTTTAATTTTTCATTTTGAAATCCCTTCAAAACTTTGAGCTAAAATCCCTTTAGCATTATACTCCAAGATCCCTTTAGTCAAAAACATCCGTTCTTCAATACATGCTTTTGAATTTTCTTCACCTAAAAATTAGAACAAAAATAACCAAGAAAACCAACAAAAAAAAGATAGAGAAGTATTTTATGTCTGAACAAGTGTCTGCAATAAAAATTCACAATATTATACAAAAGAATATATCATATGAGGTCTTATTAATAAACAACACATACCTTACATTGTGGTGGTTTAGGAAATTTAATATAGGATTTCGCAATGCCTCCAAAAATATACGCGTGTCATGAGCACTTCCTTCCCATCAGTCTATACAAAAGTGAAACACATATCAAATCCACAAGCAGCCATAATATTTTGTGTAGCGTATCCCTTCCTACCAATGTATGCAATTTGCTCATTTATTGGAAGTGATGCACAAACGTGAGTTCTGTCAATAGTCTCAATGCAGTCCTATTAAGTTTAGAGATAAAATAAAATTGTGTTTAAATGTAAACACATACACAAGTTCACAAACTTAAAACAAAATAAATGAAAACTAACCTTAAAATATGGCTAATATTTACTATTATTTCGAATGTAAATCGAGAGTTATTCATAATTTTCTACTGACTTGATTTGATTGAAAGCAAAAGTAGCCATTTTTTGTAGCACAACATCAAAATGTCTATGTTAGATGTCATTATCGTATCTAGAATGCTCTAAAGTTCTAGAATATACTAGGAAGAACATAGAACATTATAGAAAGTTCTTGAAGAAACTTAGAAGTCATTATTGTATCTAGAATATATTATGAGAAACCTAGAATATTCTAGAAAATTCTTGAAGAAATTTAGAACTAATTAGACAATGTATACAGAGTTCTAGAATCATTTAGAGAAAAGTAGAAAGTAATTAAATAAATTATAAAGTTAGAAAATTCTAGAAAGATTTGGATGTTTCCTTTGTAGCCTATAAATACAAGTGTAATGTGTGCCTAAAGTGTAAGTGAGAAAATAATCTCAAGTGTGTGTGATTACAAGAGTGTATAAGAGAGTCCACTTGTTCAAAGTGTTCTAAGCTTGTATTACTCTTCAATAATAATAAAAGTGTTGTAATTTTTCTACTCTACAAGTGGTACCAGAGCTAGGTTCGTCAAGATCGTGGAGCTTCTTGTTATTGTGCACAATAAGTTTGCGAAGCTTACAAGTTCGGTTAAGCTTGTTTGGTAATTCGTTTGCCAAATCACAATGGATGACGCTCAAGTAATTGGTGGAGTGAAGAAGCTCAACAACCAGAATTACAACACTTGGTCAACATTGATGGAGTCATACCTCCAAGGCCAAGATTTGTGGGATGTCGTCAGTGGCACTAAAGTAAACCCACCTAAAGATGCTAGAGCTTTGAAGAAATGGAAGATCAAAGCTGGAAAGGCAATGTTTGCAATCAAGACTACGATCGAAGAGGAAATGCTAGAGCACATTAGGCATGCTGAATCACCAAGGAGGCTTGGGACACTTTCGTCGCACTTGTTGGACCCAAAATGGGTATGTTTTAAATATTTATAAATCGCAAGCGCACGAATCGTTCATATAGAATAGTGATCGTGTAAGCAAGGATGTCGAACCCAAATGAGTTGTCTAAAATCGAAAAGAAAACTATTTTAAACCAAAATTAATAAAGACTAACCTAGCCCTAAAGATTGATGAGATTTTGTGACAATAAAATAAAATAAAGATATTAAAGACAATATATAAAAATAAATTAATATTAGAAATCAAGATGGTAAAAGAAAGATTATTAAGATAATAGAATCCACAAAATATAAGTTCAATAATATTTAAAAGTACACTGATTCCCAAGTTTTAGTAATAGTAGAAATTAATCAAACCATCACTTATTCAAACTAGATATTCTATTTAAGCACAAGTTTTTATAAAAATATAGGATTTATCTTCACTTTTAAAATTATAATTTCAAAGCATTTAGTGTAAATCAATCTAATGAAATAACAATTAAATCAATGAACATTATTTATAAGGCAAAACATAATATTTTTGTTCTAAGCATTGGATGTGTACAATTTAATGACACATCTTACACAAAGAATATTATGTTTTGCACTAATGAAGAACAAAGTGTAAATATGTGCTAACAATCCAAAATACATGATATTTAAGATGAAAGAAGATATTTGAAGAAGAAAATCCATAAACTTTATTGCACAAAATGGGAAATCAACACACAACATAAATACTATCTAGTTACATATTGTTTCATCATCACCTTAATAATCTTAAAAAGATTAGAAACTCATAACTAAAATAGCAAATACAAACTAAAAATTACAAATATAAATAGAAAAATTTGGAGGAGAAACCCCCAAATTTTTCCTCTAAAAACTCATAGGAAAAATGACAAAAAAGAAGAAGAAGATGAAGAGAATAGAGAGGTTTTGAAATGTGGTAAGTGTGTAGTGTAACCTCTCCCAAAAATATGCACTCTCAAATGGTCTTCAAAACTCCCTATTTATAGCCAAAATGAGAATATTAAAATAATTAATTTAAATGAATTAAATTGATTAAATTAATAAAAATATGGCAAATAGGAGTAAATTATAAGGTGTAATGATGATGTTATAGGGTAAAATGTGTAGAAAAGTTTGGGTAAAAAATGGTATTTTTGGACAAAGGGGACAATTTTTGGGCTCAAGAAAATAGGCAGCTGGCTTGGTGTGGGCTGGCAGGGACAGCTGTGTTGTTTCGGCTGGGCCTTGGGCTGGTTTGGAGGTAAGGGCAGATTGGGTCGAGTGGGCCTGGGTTGCTTTGTGGTGCAGCTGGAGGAAGTGCTGGAGGCCTAGGCGGATGGGGAGGCAGGCCTGGCGCTGGCTGATCGTGCATCAGGTGCGTGGGGGCTTCGGCTGATGCTGATGGCAGGAGCTTGGGTGGAGGCTTGTGGAATGGAGGCATCTTTGGGCAGAGGCAAAAGCAGGCACGTGCTGGGCAGCTATTGGGCCTGGCGGACTGGGCTTCAGGAGGTGCTGAAAGAGGCAGGCCCTTGTGCCAATTTTTGTTATTTCCTCTTGAAGAATGCCATTTTCCTTTCTTTCTCCTCATTTTCCAAACAAAAAAAATATAATGAATTCCCTACAAAATAAATATAAAATAAATCATAATAAAAAAATTTCAACTATAAAATAAATCAAGTTAATTCTTTGAAAATACTAATTATAACTTAATTTATATTTAACATTTAAGCTCAATAATACAACATTTTTTTACTACAATTTAAACAACGATAATTCAAATAATTAACTACAATATTTTACAACAATATAACTATAAAAACACACAAAAATAAATAAAATTAAAATAAACCTAAGAAAAATCAAAATTACTTAAAAACTTAATAAATTAATTAAAAACTTAAGAACTAAGCAACAATTAGCATATAAAAAGTGGTAAAATAACTATATTTTATAGAGTTATCACATCCCCAAACTTAATATTTTGCTAGTTCTCGAGCAAAAGAAAAATTAAAAACACACACAAATATTTTTTAATTGGTGATGTCTAATGTTTTCGTCAAAAATTACATAATGGAAATAGTTCAAAGAAAATCACAAATAAAAGTAGAGTTTATGTAATTAATTTGAAAAGTTAAAATTGTTTTCAAAATAGATACTTAGCATACAAACACAAAAACATCAAATCATCATGTGAACATTTAGACAAGTTTATGCAAACAAAAATAAATTAAACATCAAGAGATAATCAAGCAAATTCTAGGATTTTCAAAAAAAAAATTTTTTAGAGATTTAAAGAATTTAATGTTTAAATAAACTTTGTCCAAATATCACAATAATTCAAATAAAATAGAAAAGTATCATAAAAACAAATTCTATAATTAAACAAAACTAACTCAAAAATTAAAAAACAAAGTTTAAGATTTATTTATATTTTTCTAAGAACTAAGGACAATTTCAATCATAATTCTTATCATTAGAAAATGAAAATTACCAATATTTTTTTTCAAACAAAACAAAGAAAATATAAATATTTTTTACATTATATAACAAATGAAATCACATAAAAACAAAAAGAAAAACAAATAAAAAAAATATAATTTTTTTTTTAATTTTACAACAAATGAAAACACATGCATAAACACAAAAAAAAACACATAAACACAAAGAAAAATACATACATATTACCCCCAAACTTAAATGAAACATTGTCCTCAATATTTAATAAAATGGAAAAAATTAAGAACTACTCCATTTGATGAATGATTAATTGATTTGACTCTTTTGTTTTCTTCTCTTCTTTTATTTTTGAGCAAGAAGTTTCCTTCAAGCTTTTTGGAATTTGAAAAACTTGAAACAAAAACACACAACAAAAGTGAAATATAAAATGAAACATTAAAGTATGGGTTTCCTCCCACAAAGCGATTTAGTTTATAGTCTTTAGCTCGACTATAATTTTTTTTTTCTTTTAACCTACACCCAATCGATGGTGTAAATTTTCATTTGTAGGGTGAGTTTTGACTTTGGTGTAAATGTCATAAATACTAATTGATAACATCACGCCTACAAGAAAATTAGAAATATGCAATTTTAAGGGAATATCAATAAAATAAGAAAATTGCATATCTATATTAGACTCATTTTCATTTTGAGTAAATATACAAATTTGTTCATTTATGGGCTCTTAAGATATAATTATATCTTTTTCATTTTCCTCATGAGCCTCGAAAATTATTTCATCCAACTCTTTGGTTTTATTAGGAGGTTGGATGCATATTACAAGTTCATCAACAACTTCATTCTCCTTTTCATTTTCAATTTGACTATTTGGATTGGGAATGGGTTGGTTGGGGTAAACTTGTTTTTCCGACTCTATAACAGTTGCAAGTTGTTCTACTATTGTCTCAATTTTTGAGATCGACTGAGACTAGGCTAGTAAAATTTGGTAGGTTGATTGCATGAACTGTTGTAGGGTATCCTCTAAAGATGGGCTTGTTTCTTGTTGAATGGGATATGATAGGTCGGATTGGGTATGACTTTGATTATGCATGTTGAATTCATGCCCTATTGGAGACAGGGTATGACTCCATGAAAATTTTGGATTATAGGTGGGGGGCAAAATGGATATCAAAAGATTCCCCCGCAACGGCGCCAAGAACTTGATGGACCAAAAACGGGTATGTTTTAAATATTTATAAATCGCAAGCGTACGAATCGTTCATATAGAATAGTGATCGTGTAAGCAAGGATGTCGAACCCAAATGAGTTGTCTAAAATCGAAAAGAAAACTATTTTAAACCAAAATTAATAAAGTCTAACCTAGCCCCAAAGATTGATGAGATTTTGTGACAATAAAATAAAATAAAGATATTAAAGACAATATATAAAAATAAATTAATATTAGAAATCAAGATGGTAAAAGAAAGATTATTAAGATAATAGAATCCACAAAATATAAGTTCAATAATATTTAAAAGTACATTGATTCACAAGTTTTAGTAATAGTAGAAATTAATCAAACCATCACTTATTCAAACTAGATATTCTATTTAAACACAAGTTTTCATAAAAATATAGGATTTATCTTCACTTTTAAAATTATAATTTCAAAGCATTAAGTGTAAATCAATCTAATGAAATAAAAAATAAATCAATGAATATTATTTATAAGGCAAAACATAATATTTTTGTTCTAAGCATTGGATGTGTACAATTTAATGACACATCTTACACAAAGAATATTATGTTTTGCACTAATGAAGAACAAAGTGTAAATATGTGCTAACAATCCAAAATACATGATATTTAAGATAAAAGAAGATATTTGAAGAAGAAAATCCATAAACTTTATTGCACAAAATGGGAAATCAACACACAACATATTTACTATCTAGTTACATATTGTTTCATCCTCACCTTAATAATCTTAAAAAGATTAGAAACTCATAACTAAAATAGCAAATACAAATTAAAAATTACAAACATAAATAGGAAAGTTTGGAGGAGAAACCCCCAAATTTTTCCTCTAAAAACTCATAGGAAAAATGACAAAAAAGAAGAAGAAGATGAAAAGAATAGAGAGGTTTTGAAATGTGGTAAGTGTGTAGTTTAACCTCTCCCAAAAATATGCACTCCCAAATGGTCTTCAAAACTCCCTATTTATAGCCAAAATGATAATATTAAAATAATTAATTTAAATGAATTAAATTGATTAAATTAATAAAAATATGGCAAATAGGAGTAAATTATAAGGTGTAATGATGATGTTATAGGGTAAAATGTGTAGAAAAGTTTGGGTAAAAAATGGTATTTTTGGACAAAGGGGACAATTTTTGGGCTCAAGAAAATAGGCAGCTGGCTTGGTGTGGGCTGGCAGGGACAGCTGTGTTGTTTCGGCTGGGCCTTGGGCTGGTTTGGAGGTAAGGGCAGATTGGGTCGAGTGGGCCTGGGCTGCTTTGTGGTGCAGCTGGAGGAAGTGCTGGAGGCCTAGGCGGATGGGGAGGCAGGCCTGGCGCTGGCTGATCGTGCATCAGGTGCGTGGGGGCTTCGGCTGATGCTGATGGCAGGAGCTTGGGTGGAGGCTTGTGGAATGGAGGCTGTGAAGGCATCTTTGGGCAGAGGCAAAAGCAGGCACGTGCTGGGCAGCTATTGGGCCTGGCGGACTGGGCTTCAGGAGGTGCTGAAAGAGGCAGGCCCTTGTGCCAATTTTTGTTCTTTCCTCTTGAAGAATGCCATTTTCCTTTCTTTCTCCTCATTTTCCAAACAAAAAAAATATAATGAATTCCCTACAAAATAAATATAAAATAAATCATAATAAAAAAAATTCAACTATAAAATAAATCAAGTTAATTCTTTGAAAATACTAATTATAACTTAATTTATATTTAACATTTAAGCTCAATAATACAATATTTTTTACCTCAATTTAAACAACAATAATTCAAATAATTAACTACAACATTTTACAACAATATAACTATAAAAACACACAAAAATAAGTAAAATCAAAATAAACCTAAGAAAAATCAAAATTACTTAAAAACTTAATAAATTAATTAAAAACTCAAGAACTAACCAATAATTAGCATATAAAAAGTGGTAAAATAACTCTATTTTATAGAGTTATCAGCACTCTTCTCAAAGAAGAATGATGCAAGGCTACATCTGATGGAGAATGAGCTCTTGTCAGTCTCACAACAAGAGATGACAATCAATCATTATTTTAACAAGGTAAAGTCTCTTTGTCGTGAGATCTCTGATTTAGAGCCTAGTTCTAAAATTCTAAAAGTAAGAATGAAAAGAATAATTATTCATGGGTTAAGACTCGAATATAGAAGTTTTGTTGCCACAATACAAGGTTGGCCAACCAAACCTTCTCTTGTCGAGTTTGAGAATTTGTTAGCCGATTAAGAATCTTTAGCTAAGCAAATTTAAGGAGTTTCACTAAAGAGTGAGGAAGATCAAGCACTCTTTAGCAACAAAAGACAAGGGCCATCCAGGCAACATTATAACATCACAAGTAATGAAAAGTCATGTAAACAACAAAAACAAAGCTCTCAATTAGGGGGACCTCAAAAGAATCATGATAAGAGTAGTTGGATGAGTAAACAAAAGAACTTCGGATGCTATAATTGTGGAAGAAAGGGGCACATTGCAAAGCATTGTTATTCAAAGAATCATGTCGAAGGCAATGCAGCTACCTCCAAAAAGATGATTAATACCGAAGAAGAATGGGATTTCGAAGCATCTTTTGTCGTGGCAGAGTCCGAGAAGAAGGATGCAAGCCTTGAAGAATTGGCATTGGCAACAGTCATCCTAAAACAAATTTTTTGCAAGAGAGATTGGATGATTAATTCCAAATGCTCAAATCATATGACTAGAGGGAGATAAGGAGAAGCTACGAGATGTAACAGAATATAAAGGAGAACGTGTAGTGGTAACTGCAAATAATTCAAGGCTGCCAATCACTCACATCAGTAAGGTAGATGTAGTACCTCACTCTAGTTCTAATCAAGTTCAATTACAAAATGTTTATCATGTGCCTGGAATGAAGAAAAATCTATTATCAGTAGCACAATTGGCATCATCAGGAAATTATGTCATATTTGGTCCTAATGATGTCAAGATTTATCGAAATCTTAAGATTTTTGGGAAACCATTGATAGAAGGGCGATGATTAGAATCTGTTGACTATTTTTTTCGATATCAACTTAAAGATGAGAGATTAAAGAAAGGAGCAAATAAGAACACAATAATTTTACTTAGTTCAGGCTATAAAAGAGCCCTAGTCCACGAGTCTCTGGTATTAAGGAGATTCGAAGCTTGTTAGGGCAAGCTCCAATGGAGTTTTCTCAAGTAGTGTTTATATTTCTCTGAGTACAAGGCTCTCTCTCTCTCTCTCTCTAAATTCCAACCCTTTACAATGAGACTCCCAACCCTATTTATAGAGGCTGGGGTCATCAATGCTAATTATCTGTAATTAATACACATTCTCCCCGTTATTGGGGTACTAATACCACTTTAATGCATCGGGTTGCATTAATTAGAGGCCACAGCCCAGGCGATATAGGTGGGGCCCACTGCATAAGGTTACCTACTTTATGGGGAACATGCCCCTGGCACTGTCAGGGCGTGACGCACGTATCTCCATGTCAAACGGCATAGTGGGAGTGCTAATTTTTGAGTCGTACACTCGACAACACTGTAGAAGAATCACCAAAAAGGTTGTCAGACGATCCTATGATGCTGCAAACATGCACTAGTTGACACTTGGCTAGTCCTCTAGGTCCCGAGGACAATGTCCTTGACCTGGAGGACAACTGCTTGTAAAGAGCTCGAGGACTACTAACTAGTCCTTGGGGCATGGCCTCAGACAGACGTCTGTGCCTTGTTTTTATCTGAGGGACGTGGCCTTCTTTCAAGATATCCACCCTTTGTGGACTGACTTCGGGGCATGGCCTCATTTGAAGATATCCACGTCTGGCTACTAGCATGCGGGGCATGGCCTTCTTTGGAGATGTCCACCCTCCGAGGACTGATCTCGGGGCATGGCCTCACTTGAAGAGACACATGTCTCCGCCACGTGTCCTACCTACATCAGTTTCTGATTGCCACGTGTCCCTTTGTGAAAACACGGACAACATAATCTATCTACGTTATGACAACTGAGACTGCTAATGTAGATAAGGTTCGAAAAAATGAGACATCAGACTTGTGGCATGCCAAACTAGGACATGTTGGTTACCACAATTAAAGGCGATGATGCCGAAAATGGTGCTCAAAGATCTTCCACAACTTAATGTCAAAAGTGACACTGTTTGTGCCGGATGTAAATATGGGAAGGCACACCAGTTGCCATACAAAGAGTCAAATTTCAAGCATGCAACCCCCTTAGAGCTAGTTCACACTGATGTATTTGGACGAGTCAAGCAATCTTTAATTAGTGGAAAGCATTACATGGTGATGTTCATTAACGACTTCTCCAGGTATGTATGGGTTTTGTAACGCCCTAATCTCCAGGGACTGTTGTTACAGTGTACATTTTAAACAGTACTAAACTCGCTAACCGAGTCATTTGGCCATAATCATGTAACTAAATATGATTAGCGGTTTAGGGTTAAATTTTTTGGTTAAGATATAATGTTTCACTAAAATGTTTACTGTATACATTGGGATCCCAACACATATAATTTAAAGGTCTATTACAAGAAAATATTTACAACCAGCCGATCTAAGCAGCAAAATAGGGTTTAACCCTAGTTCCTCTTTAAACCCTTGGCCGTGGTGGTCAAACAGCTGCATATGTACACATTGTCACCTAAGCTCTCCAACTCAAGGATGGTCCAGCTTTCTTTTGCCTTTACCTGCACCACATAGCACCCGTGAGCCGAAGCCCAGCAAGAAAACTTAATATGCTCATGAACAGTAATAACATGTCATCAAATAATAATATGTGCATGCCTAGCAGTAATTGTAACGCCCTAAACTCCAAGGACCGTTACGGCGTGTAATTTGAATAGTGCTAAACTCGCTAATCAAGTCATTTGGCCATAATTGTGTAACGAAGAATGATTAGCGGTTTAGGGATTAACATTTTTAGTTAAGATATAACGTTTCACTAAAACGTTTACTATATACATTGGGATCCCAAAAATATAATTTAAAGGTTAATTACAGGAAAATATTTACAACTAGCTGATCTAAGTGAAAAACAGGGTTTAACTCTAGTTCCTCTTTCAAGCCTCGGCAGTGGCGGACGAGCAGCCGCATATGTACACATCGTCACCTAAGCTCTCCAACTCAAGGATGGTCCAGCTTTCTTTTGCCTTTACCTGCACCACATAGCACCCGTGAGTCGAAGCCCAGCAAGAAAACTCAATATGCTCATGAACAGTCATACCATGACATCAAATCATATCTGGCATGCTTAGCAAATATAGCTCTATTCAATTATGCAAATATCCTAAAATAATGATGGGGAATCTAGGATAAGAAATCCTGCCCTTCTGATTGGATGACTATCAAGTCAATCATACTCAGATGAGTGTTTTAACACTGGTGGTTCCATTAACCATAATGAGTGACTGACAAGCAAGTCACCATGGGGCTCAACACCCATAGCCATGCATATGATGATTACTATGATCATACAGAGATTATAGCCTTGAGCAAATGAGTGAATATTACTTTGAGGTTCTGTTAAACCATAATGAGTGAATGACAAGCAAGTCACTACGGGGCTCAGCACCCATAGCCATGTGACAAAACAGTCACCTGGGCTTTCTGGCAATGACTCTAATTAGATGAGTGACTGACGAACAAGTCACTACGGGGCTCAGCACCCACAGTCATGTGATGAAATAGTCACCTGGGCTCAGTACCTATAGCCATGTGACTAAACAGTCACTGGGGCTCTCTGGCCCTAGCTCCAATCAAACGAGTGACTGCTGGGTAAGTCATTCAGGCTCAACACCCATAGCCATGTCACTAAACAGTCACTGGGGCTCTCTGGCCCTGACTCTAAGTAACTAGCCTTTGGCTAGACAAGCGCTTATAACTTTCATCGAACTTGAGGTCGGTCCGGTATTAATGCTCATTTGAGTCATTCAATGCAGATGTCGATTATATCTAATCTTTTATTTGCTCTGCGTTCATGACGCTTATGCCATTCTTGAATTTTTAGTCAATACTAGGTGACCAGTGCTCAGTACTACTGTGAACTTGACAAGTAGTATGACAGTCAGAATCCCGTGATCCGTAAGGGGAAAGACCGGGTAAGCTGTGCAATCCCACACCGCCTGGGGAAGGTCAAGTGTGATGATTCTAAGACTGTGTAGGTATGGGACTACACAGTTGAAGAGGGCTTAAATGGATTGATGGGTACTACCTATATCAACAAGATGCATCTTCTTTTCGGTAGCCCATCACTTGAGAACTTCAAAGTTAAGTGTGCTTGACCTGGGGTAATCTAGGGATGGGTGACCTCCTGGGAAGTTTCCTAGGAAGCATGTGGGTGAGGAAAAAGCACGCTGAAAAGACTCGTGTTGGTTTGTAGGGCCAGTCGTCATTCCAGAAAGCAGCCATAGTGACGTGGAGCGTCACAAGTAGGTCACAGCTTCACAGCTAATACTGACACCATTGCCAATTCTGACTAGTTAGTCAGTGCCATGCACAAGTAAGCAATGCTACCAGGCATATATCATATATCAAATATCCAAACTATGACGCCCTGCGTCACTATGGCTGCCTTCTGGAATGACGACTGGCCCTACAAACCAACACGAGTCTTTCCAGCATGCTTTGTCCTCACTCACATGCTTCCTAGGAAAACTTCCCAGGAGGTCACCCATCCCTAGATTACCCCAGGTCAAGCACAATTAACTTTGGAGTTCTCAAGTGATGGGCTACCGAAAAGAAGATGCATCTTGTTGATATAGGTAGTACCCATCAATCCATTTAAGCCCTCTTCAACTGTGTAGTCCCATACCTACACAGTCTTAGAATCATCACACTTGACCTTCCCTAGGCGGTGTGGGATTGCATAGCTTACCCGGTCTTTCCCCTTACGGATCACGGGATTCTGACTGTCACACAAACGTAGGGCATTCAACATGCTTACTTAACAGTTGCTAGCATAATTATGATCATGCACAAACACAGAGACTCAAGCTCTTAACAATCTCATATTCAATGTTCATGGAATGCCCTAGTCACATGTTTCTCGTGCATCACATGCATCACATTTAAACACTCGACATGCCTCAATAATAACCATGCATGTCACATATGGGGTGCAGTTCTCTTACCTCTGGTCCAAGCACAGGTTACCAATAAATGAGCCACACGCACGATCCTGGTTTCAAGCCCCTAGTGATAACCTACTCACAACCATAATATAAAACCTCATCAAAATGAGTAAATAAATACTTCCAAACCCAACCCAAGCCTCCGGGACGTCAAATCCCACTTAACACGGTAGTAGGATCGATCCCAGGCCCTTAGAGTTAAGTTCCCATGACAAAAACACAATTTTGGGCAAAAATTCCCTTAAGGGCCACAGCCCTCCATGCACCATGCCGCGGCCCACCCCCCTGACAGAGCCCTCCTCCTTCTTCAGCAAGCTTGGGCAGTGGCGCCCAAGAACAGGGCCACGACCCAACCACGAACCAGCCATTTCTCCTCGTTTTTAACATTTTAAAACCTTCCAAAAACCTACCCAAACATCTCCAAAATCAAAAATCAAAGCTCCCAAATATCCCCATGATCTAAAACCAACAAAACCCAAGCTTCAATTCAATCAAAAACTCATCAAAACACAAAGTCCAATCCAAGCTTAAAAACTTTAAAAACTAAGAACTTAAAACTTGGATTACCTCCGATTGAGTTGTTTCCTGTTGAGCCCAAAAGAGGGTATGTTTTAAATATTATACTCGCAAGTGTACGAATCATTTCGGAATATAATGTTCATGTAAGTACGAGGTCAAACCCATGGGAGTTGACTAACATCAAAAGAAACTATTTCAAACAAAGCAAGAAGATTCTAACCTAGTTCCAAATATTTGATGAGATTTTGTTTTAGAAAAATAAAAGACAAGTAATAAAAAGATTAATGATTAAATAGAAAAATGGTTTTCAAATGAGATATGTAAAATAAGATTATTAAGATATTAGAATCCACAAAATGCAAGTTCAATAGTATTTATAAATATATTGATTCCCAAGTTTAGATATAGTTGAAATAAATCACACTATATTTTTTTTCAAAATACATTTTCTATTCAAGCACAAGTTACTTTAAAAAATGTAGGATTTTTCTTCACTTATATAAGATATAATTTCTAAGCATTAGTTGTGTTACAACCTAATGAAACTACAAAAAATCAAAGAGATTATGTTTAGGCAAAATATGATACTTATGCTCTAAGAATTAGATGTGAACAATTTAATGAAAAACATTTAATCAAAGAATATCATATTTTTGCATAATGAAGAGCTAA
Organism: Humulus lupulus; assembly: GCF_963169125.1. Taxonomy (NCBI): domain Eukaryota; kingdom Viridiplantae; phylum Streptophyta; class Magnoliopsida; order Rosales; family Cannabaceae; genus Humulus; species Humulus lupulus. The sequence continues at coordinate 58,168,991 of NC_084796.1, read as the reverse complement.
GTGTAATATGCTTTAACAATCAATAATAGATGAAAAATGCATATCTTTGATAGAAAAATCCATAAACAATGTTGCACAAATGGGAAATCAACATACAAAAAAAAAAAAAATACTATCTAGTTACATTTTGCTTCATCATCATTTTAATAATCTTAAAAAAAGATTAGAAGCTCATAACTAGATTGAAATAAAAATTACAAAATAACATACTTGACATGCTCTTCAAAAGATGAAAATGGTAGAGAGAAAATAGTGAAAAATATGAAGTGTAGAAGAGGTTGAAAAGATGAAGAAGAGCTCCCCAAATGGTCTTACAAGACTCTATTTATAGGCAAAATATGGAGATTAAATTAATCAAATTAAAATAAATAAATTGATTAATTTAATTGTGTTGGGAAGTGGTATGATAAATAGAGTAAGTGTAAGAGTATTGGAAAGATGAAATGTTTGGTTGGGTAAAAGATTAGTGAAAAGCTAGGGTAAAAAAATGAATTAGGAATGTTTATTTAGGTAAGAAAAATAGGGAAGAGTGAATTGATATTTGAGTGAAAAGAAAAAAAAAACATTGGGAAAAAATATAATTTTTAGCCTTTTTGGTGGCTGTGTTCGGTTGTGGCTAGCCATGTGCAAAATGCTTGCTGAAGGCAAGTTGGGCTGGGGCTGGTGGAGAGGAAATGGGTGCTGGAGGTGTGATGGGGTGATGGGCCGGAAGCAAGCAGGCCCAAGGTGAGGAGAAGCTGCTGAAGGGTGCTGCAGCAGGCGGGCCTGGTGGAATTGGGCCAGCGACTTGGGCCTTGGCTTCATGCGGCTGGGTGATGAAGCAGGGAACCGAAGGAGCTACTGGAGGGAAGCTTCAGTTGGGAGTGGAGGACACGTGGCGCGAAGATACGCCGCCACCTGGCACACTGGTGAGAAGAGAGGCAGGCTGCTGAATGGGTGAGGCATTGGGCCTGGAAGCTGCTTTGGGCCTAAGAGAGAATGCAAAAATGCCACATTTTTTCTTGTCTTGCTTTCTTGAAAATGCCATATTGTCCTTCATTTTTCTTTCTTTTCAAGAGCATAAATTCCCTACAAAATAAATATAAAATAAATTATGATACAATATTTTCAATTATAAAATAAATCAATTTAATTCTTTGAAAATATTAATTATAACTTAATTTATATTTTACATTTAAGTTCAATAATACAACATTTTTTTACCACTATCTTAACAATAATAATTCAAATAATTAACTACAACATTTTACAACAAAATAATTATAAAAACACACAAAAGTATATAAAATTAAATTAAAGCTAATAAATTCAAAAAGTAATTAAAACTTAATAATTTAATTAAAAACTTAAGAACTAAATCATTTTTAGCTTAAAAAATGTGGTAAAATAACTCTAATTTCTAGAGTTATCATTTCCCAACTAAATCCTCTGGCTAATAAGCTTTTAATCTTCCCTAGGATTGCTATGCCTCGATCCTTGCTTGAATCTGAGTCCTAGAACTCAAGTTTTCTTCGAAAATACAATCGGGAGACGAAAAATGGAACTTAGAGGGAGAGAGAGCGTTCTGAACGTTCTTTTTATTTCGTAACAGGTTGCTTCATGCTTAAGTAGCCTCAAACAAATCCTAACGCTCGAGGTCCCGAAAACGTCCCCGGGGGCAAAATAGTCAAAATCTCCAGAATTTCTCCCTGATCTTACTAACTCCCAATTTATCATCGAATATTAATTCCCATTACCCAATAACCCGGTAATGCTCTAAATACCCCTCAACTCACTCAAAGTCAAGTATAAATCCTGTTGTGACTTTCCCACTAGCTTACCTCCTAGGATCGTCTTGTGCTGAGTAACCCTAGCATAACCAAATAATAATGAAGCACCACACACATATCACATATATGCCAAATATGCTTGAAATAGCAAAAATATGAAAATCACCCAATTAATCAGAAATGGGTTCACATGCATATTTAATACACCTAAACATGCATATTATCATTTAATAACATAATAAATCAATTATGGCCCTCCCAACCTCCTAATCAAGGTTTTAAACCTTATTAGGAAATTTGGGGCATTACAGTAATAACCCTACTCATGCATGCAAGCAGGTACAAATACATGTTTGTGAAGTCATGCGCTCTGAGTAGATGACTAATAAGTCTCTCACTCTGAGGTAGATGACTAATAAGTCTCTCTGAGGTAGATGACTAGTAAGTCCTTCCTCGGTCAGATGACTGATAAGTCCATCTCAATCAGATGACTGATAAGTCCATCTCGGTCAGATGACTGATAAGTCCATCTCGGTCAGATGACTGATAAGTCCATCTCGGTCAGATGACTCATAATTCCATCTCGGTCAGATGACTGATAAGCCCATCTCAATTAGATGACTGATAAGTCTATCTTGGTCAGATGACTGATAAGTCTATCTCGGTCAGATGACTAATAAGTCTATCTCGGAGGTCCTATACCCTCCTAGCCATGTGACGTGTGGGTCACCTTAGCCTTTTCGGCTTTGGCTCTAAGTAACTAGCCTTTAGACTAGACAAGCGCTTTTAGTTTCCATCGAACTTGAGGTCGGTCTGGCATTAATGCTCATGATGAGTCATTCAATGCAGATGTCAATTAGATCTAATCTTTATCGGCTTGCGTTAAACACGCTACAACTGTCCTTGACTCATAAGTCAATGCCATACGAGCAGTGCTCGGTACTACTACCAAACTTGACTAGTAAGTCACAGCTTCACAATCAATATTGACACCAATGTCAATCCCTGACTAATAAGTTTGTGCTTCCTCAATGAGGTAATGCATACAGACATACATCATATGTCGAATATTCAGATATAAGGCATTTAGCATTGTAACGCCCCAACTCCAGGGACCGTTACGGTGTGCCTTGTAAACAGTGCTAAACTCGCTAATCGAGTCGTTTGGCCAAAAACGTGTAACTAAGTATGATTAGCGATTTAGGGATTAAAACTTTGGTTAAGGTGTAACGTTTCACTAGAACGTTTAATATATATATTGGGATCCAAAAAATATAGTTTCAGGGTCTATTATAGAAAATATTTACAACAGGCCGTTCTAAGCGGCAAAACAGGGTTTAACCCTAGTTCCACTTTAAACCTCGGCCGTGGGGGACGAGCAGATGCATATGTACACGTCATCACCTAAGCTCTCCAACTCAAGGATGGTCTAGCTTCCTTTTGCCTTTACCTGCACCACATAGCACCCATGAGCCGAAGCCCAGCAAGAAAACACAATAAAGCATGATATAATATCAACAATAATCATAATAGCCATTCAGGACCAACGGTCCAAAACAGATAGGTGACAATAGCCAAAAGTCACAGAAGTGGGTACAGCTCCCTCTAGCCATGTGACGATAGGGTCACCAGGGCTTAATTGATAGGTAGTTCTTTCATAAGTTTGTTCAGGATAGGTGCATGGTGATTGGTCACCAACATAACCATCCTCCCGACTCTAGAGTCGTAACTAAGGACAGCGTCCCCCAGCCATGTGACAAACAGTCACCGGGGTCATATACCTTGGCTATGATCATCTGGTCTTAGACCAGGCAAGCGCTTATAAGTTCTTCGACCCTAGGGTCGGTCTAGCATTAATGCCATAGAGCCATTCAATGAATGTTCTTTGACTTTAGAGTCGGTCCCTGACTAGTCAATGCCATACACAAGCAAGTCATGCCACCAAACATATATCACATGTTCAATATCCATAAACAAGGTATTCAACATGCTTACTAAACAGACACCAGTACAATTAGGACCATGTACAACCACAGAGGCTTAAGCTCTGAACAATATCATACCCAGTATACAAAACATGTCCTAATCACATGTTTCTCATGCATCATATGCAATATATCCAACAATCCAACATGCACCAATATTAGCCATGCATGTCACGTTCAATAGTCAACCAACATGCATCAGGAATAGCCATGCATGTCATACTCAATAATCAACCGACACGCATCAAGGGTAGCCATGCATGTCATACATAATAATCAACCGACACGCATCAAGAATAGCCATGAATGTCATTCATATATACAGGGTGCAGTTTTCTTACCTCAAAGTCGAGCTAGAAGAACGATCAACTTTTAGTCCTTTAGCGGCCACCTAGTCATAACCAAATATAAGATACCATCAATAAAAATGATCAACATAAGTTCCCAAACCAATATCTAGCCTCCGGGACATCAATCCCCACTTAACCGGGTACTAGGTTCAACCCCGAGGCCTAAGGCTTGAATCCCCAAGCTAAAAACACCATTCTGCCCAAAATGTCACTAAGGGCCGCGGCCCTCCCCTGTTGCGCCGCAGCGCGCCCCTCAAGCAGAGGTGGCCTTCTTTGTCAGCACCAAGGGCCGCGGCGCACCACAGCCTCGCCGCGGCGCCCAGCCCAGAACAACCAAAAATGACAGCACGCACCTGAAATCTTTCCCTTGCGTTTTCCCTTGGAACCAAGCCCTCTAACCAGCTCCAAACCTTCTCCAAACACACAATTAAACCTCTAAACATCACCCATAACTCCCCCTCATCAAAACCCAAGCTAAACATCAATTAAAACCTCTTCAAATCCAAACTTTTAACAAGAATCAAAAGCTGAAAAACCAAAGGGAAAAACAGAGCACAACCAGAAACTAAAGGCTAGAACTCACCTCAAACTCGATTTTGAATCCCCTTTAATGGCTGAAACAGGTTCTCTAGCTTCCACCTTTGATCTCCTAGCCTAACACCTCAAGATGGCTCTCAAAATTTGAAGGAAAGATGAAGGAGAAACCTTGTACGGGAGAGAAGGAGATAAGGACCTGTTTTGTTCTGTTTTCCACAGCCTTCTAAACACTCAAAGGCTGATATAAATCCCTAAGGTCAAAAGACCATAATGCCCTTAAGCCAAATAAATCCCTCTAAAGGCTCCCGAGGGTAAAACCGTCCTTTCCCGCCTATCTCGTTAATTATAATTAACGCTCTCCAATTCCCACTATTCTCAATATTCCCAAATACCAATAAATCATATCCCATTACCCTTTTATTCCCGGTAATGTTCCAGTCATCAAAATGACCCCGAGACTCACCTCGAGCCCCAAACTTAAACCCGTTATGACTAGACCGAACACTTACATCTCATGATCGTCTCATGCCGAATAGCTCGAACCAATCCACCTTATAATGTGGCTATATTAATTAATCACAATCATGCACCCAAAATACACAATTCCGCCCACAGCGACCAAATTACCAAAATACCCTTATAACAATAAATACTCCCATATGCATGCATTCACCATCATATAATAATATAATTCACGTAAACATGCATATAATCATTAAATATCATAACGAATCAATTATGGCCCTCCCGGCCTCCTAATCAAGGTCCTAAACCTTATTAGGAAATTTGGGGCATTACAAGCATGCTTAATCAATAATCAGAAGCATAATTATAATCATGCACAAATACAGAGACTCAAGCTCTGATCAATCTCAATTACAACATTCATGCCATGCCCTAACCTCATGTATCTTAGGCATCACATGCATCACATACTGAGTGAAATTTTCTTACCTTTGGTCCAAGCACAGGTTACCAATAAACGAGCCACAAGCACGATCCTAATTCCAAGCCCCTAGTGATAACCTAGTCACAACCATAATATAAAACCTCATCAAAATGAGTAATAAAAGGTTCCCGGACCAAGACCTAGCCTCCGAGACGTCGAATCCCACTAAACAGGGTAGTAAGAACGATCCCGAGGCCTAAGGTTTGAGTTCCCATGATCAAAACATCACTTCGGCCACAAATGACCCCAAGTACTGCGGCCCTCAGGCCAATCAACACCACGACCTACCTGCAATAAGCTCGGGTCGCGACGCCCAAGAACAGGGCCGCGACCCCACCTCGAAACCTAGTAAAACCTTATTTTTATCATTTTAAATCCTTCCAAAAACCTACCCAAACATCTCCAAATTCCAAAATCAAAGTTCCCAAACATCCCCATGATCCAAAACTAACAAAACCCAAGCCTCAATTCAATCAAAAACTCATCAAAACACAAAATCCAATTCAAGCTTAAAAACTTTAAAAACTTAGAACTTAAAACTTGAATTACCTCCGATTGAGTTGTTTCCCAACTAAATCCTCCGGCTAATAAGCTTCTAATCTTCCCTAGAATCGCTATGCCTTGATCCTCGCTTGAATCCGAGTCCTAGAACTCAAGTTTCCTTCGAAAATGTGATCGGGAGACGAAAATGGAACTTTGAGGGAGAGAGAACATACTGAACGTTCTTTTTATTTCTTAACAGATTACTTCAAGCTTAAGTAGCATCAAACAAATCCTAATGCTCGGGGTCCCGAAAACATCCCCGAGGGAAAAATAGTCAAAACCTCCAGAATTTCCATCGATCTTACTAACTCCCAATTTATCATCAAATACTCACTCTCATTACCCAATAACCCGGTAATGTGCCAAATACCCCTTGACTCACTCTGAGTCAAGAATAAATCTCGTTGTGACTATTCCACTAGCTTACCTCCTAGGATCGTCTCGTGTAGAGTAACCCTAGCATAACCAAATAATAATGAAGCACCACACACATATCACATATATGCAAAATATGCCCGAAATAGCCAAAATATGAAAATCCCCCAATTAATCAGAAATGGGTTCACATGCATATTTAATACACCTAAACATGCATATAATCATTTAATAACATAATAAATCAATTATGGCCCTCCCAGCTTCCTAATCAAGGTCCTAAACCTTATTAGGGATTTTGGGGCATTACAGGTTTACTTCATGAAAGAAAAATCTAGAAAAGTTTAAGAAATTTAAAGAACAAGTAAAAGGAGAAGTAAGAAGAAAAATTTGATGCCTACGCACTGATAATGGGGGAGAATATACATTTGATGAGTTCTCTCAATATTTACAAAGTATAAGATACGTCATCAGTTGACATGTCCGCATACACCACAACAAAATGGTGTAGCAGAAAGAAAGAATCAACATCTTGTTGAGACTTATCGAAGTATGTTACATGCAAAGACAAACTTCTTTTGAAAGAAGAAGAAGAACAAGCAGGAGGAGCAAACCCTGATGATAAAGAATGGTTAGAGGAGTTAGGTTCCAGTGAGGAGTTAGAGCACAGGGCAATTCAGAATCCTTGGAAAATAGGAGAGCATCAAAGCACACCAAATGAAGATGAATCACCACAAGATGGAAGTTCTCAAAACAATCTAAGGAGGTCAACCCAACGACCAAAGCCAAATCCTAAGTATGCAAATGAAGCATTGTCAAAGGACGAAGCAAAAGAACTATTATCATATGCAGAAATAATAATAAAAAAAAGAATTGTTAACAAGAAGAAGCTTGAAGAGATTCGGTAATGAGGGGGGTGTTAGAAGTCATTACCGAATCTAAAATGCTCTAGAGTTCTAGAATGTTCTAGAATATACTAGGAAAAACATAGAACATTCTAGAAAGGTCTTGAAGAAACTTAGAAGTCATTATTGTATCTAGAATATATTATGAGAAGCCTAGAATATTCTAGAAAGTTCTTGAAGAAACTTATAACTAATTAGATAATGTATAGAGAGTTCTAGAATCATTTAGAGAAAAGTAGAAAATAGTAAATAAATTATAAAATTAGAAATTTTTAGAAAGATTTGGATGTTTCCTTTGTAGCTTATAAATACAAGTGTAATGTATGCCTAAAGTGTAAGTGAGAAAATAGTCCCAAGTGTGTATGATTACAAGAGTGTCTAAGAGAGTCCACTTCTTCAAAGTGTTCTAAGCTTGTATTACACTTCAATAATAATAAAAGTGTTGTAATTTTTCTACTCTACATTCTACTCATTGTTTCGCTTGAATGTTGAAACTTATCTTATATTATTATTTTTCCAACACCATCTCCTAAAGTCATAAAAAACATGCCTACTGCTTCTTCATGTTAGGATTATTAATCACTCAAGCAACATGCATAAATATCAATATTTCAATACATAATCCCATATCATAATCATGTTACTAAAAGTGGTTCAATATAAAACCCTAAAGCATATTTCTATAGATCCTTTACTAAATCAAAGAAGAATATGAACATGAGAGCAGAAGCACTAACGTGATGCTATTGTTGGAGATTGCACAGAGGATTTAGATCTTCCTATGTAATATGTATCTCTATTAGAGAATAGTCTCTCTTTTCTTCTCTATTAATGGGATTGCAGACAAACTAGAATGATACATATATATAGGGGACTAAAACCCTAATTTATAATTAGTAATTTCCAATTTTGCTCATTATAAAATTAAAAATTCACTTTCATGTTTCTACACATTAAATCCATGACACTTTAATATCATATGATACTTATAACATAATTGGTCACTTAATTTTGTATCACACTTTATAACAACATTATGCATTATACATATGTGCCCATAAAATAGGATTTTAATCCAACACTCCAAGCATAACTCCTCTACACGATTTTAATCCATAACTTCTTAACCTATCACATAATTTGACAAAAACATGTGTTTCCATCCTAAATTGCTCACGACAACATACATCATTTCCCTAAAGTATTTCTTTTATAAATTTACTTCCCACATGAGGAGAATTTCTACATGGTTCACTTACTACAAAGTTATTGTAATGGTATACTACTGTTCTTGTAATGGTAATAACAAGTTCATCATCTTCAATGTCATTTATAATAGCTTGTTCCACATACTCATCATACACATCTTCATCTGAATCATTTTACATCCTGAAACCCTTTAAATAAAAAAAAAATCAAGTCTAAATAAAGTATGTTGACGTAGTTTTTTGCAAATAGTATATTTAGAAATCTAATAAGAGTATTAGTGCTTATTTGTAAACTGTAATGAACTTATAGAAATCTTTTCTCTCACACACAATTTTACGTGGTTCAGTGGTTAAAATCCACCTAGTCTAGGAGACAATATTATTGCTCTCTCACAATTTTTGTAGAGTTTCAATATTACCAAAAAGGTCATCCCTTTTCCTGTCCATTATCCCTGATATTTATAGTGAATTTCCTGGATAGGTTTGGGTAATCGTGTGCATAAATATGGTATACATTTAATACATATAATTCCCATTTACATTGGGATATGATTGCATAACATAATATACTCCTGCTATATCGGATAATAAATGATAAATGTACAATACAACCTAGGCATTAATGAGCATATTAAGAGCCTCCAAGTCTCTCGGGATCCTTCAGTATGCGTCATGACTAGGTTTTCACGAGCTGAACATCTTCATCGAGCTTGTGATCGAAGAATATCTGAACCTTAGTTCTGATTAACTTCAGAGTGCCCTAAAGGGGATCTGGCCACTACATGTCTCAAACTGGATAGTCATCCTAAGAGGTGGCTTGATAATGTTGGGAATTGTGCCCTGAAAGCATATGTAGTAGATATTGTTTTAAGAAATAAATAAATTTAATTTGTTATGCATATATTTTATGAACTATATTATTCTGTGATAATATTAAGTAAATATCAAAAAAATTCCTAAGTCCATATATGTGATCTCAACCACGTATTGATACGGGAGGATTGTGTTTGAGATAAATGAACTTGAATAGTTCGCAGTAAAATAAAGTGATGGAATCTTTAGATTAATTACTACAAGTATGGTCCACTAGTATTATGAATACATGTGATCTAGATCCAGATTACTAGTGTAGTAGGATACTTTAGTGGAGGTGTTTTATATATTAGATAATATATAGAACTGGACCAGATATGTTTATTAATACTTAGTTAAATACCATTTCGAAGTATTAATTAAATATATCAATTGATGATCATATACAAATAGATCTTAATCCTGAATTTACTATGAACTCCTGTTTATGTTATATGAGTTCTTTGATTCACTCGTTAGGGTTTGTCAGAATGATCAGACTAGAAACTTTTGTTTTGGGAACTCATTAATATAAATGGCTGGGGACATAGTATACAGATAATGAATCTATACCTTCTCATAAGAGATCGAATAATGGTTCTCTTAAGGGTTGACTTTTGGGATTGAAAGGTTATTGCGCTCAAATTCATAATTTAGTTATGAATTAACCTTCACTAGTAAAGTCAATGGTACTTAAGGAAACAAGATATAATTAAAAGGGTAAAACAGTAATTTTATTCCGGGTTAATTATGAACCATTATTAGAGGGTTAATTTGTATGTAATGATTATATCGATGGACATTTTACTGTTATAAAGTATTTAGTAAATGAAATGTCTATAATTACAAGAGTGCAGTCTCATATTTATAGTTGAGTAATCATGAGATTAATAAATTAAGATTATTTAATTAAAGAGTTTAATTAATAATCATAAATTTATTGGAGCTTAGAATTATAGGTCCATAGGTCCCCACAGCGGCTCTATCAGGGCAAGAGTTGATATAAAGGGTAAAATGGTAAAAAAAACATATTTAAGAAGAAATTTGTTCTTCGGGCCAAATATGCAATTATGTGATAATAGTGATTAATTAATTAATTACAAAATAGTTGTAATTATCAAAATTAATTATTGTATAATTTTTGAAATTATATAAATAATTAATTTATTATTTTTACGAAATTATAATAAAATAAATATCAGATTTTTGAAATTGATATTTAATTAAAATTGGTTTTAATTAATTAAATATCTTTATTTGAGTGGGAGATAATAATATAACAAGTTCAAATTGGATTTGAATCTAAAAGATTATTATTTATTCAAATAATTAATTATATGTGATAATTAGTTAAAAAAAGATAATAGATTCAAATTTGAATTAATTATCACGTTGTTGGATTTATCTGATAAGGTGGTTTGAATAAATAATTAAATAATTGTGAAAAAAAAATCTTGGACCCTATTTTGTAGGAAGCTACACGCACCAAGTCCTAGGGACTCACTTGGGCGTGTAGCACATAAAAAATCAAGATTGAATTTTTTCACTTCTATTTATTCAATTAATTAATTAATGGATAAGTCAAAAATTAGTTTTGATGTTTACATTATTAAAATAATTAAATAATAGTTGAGAAAATAAATATCCCTATTTTATAGGGTACTACACGACACACACAGTCCCTGGACTGTGTGTGGCGTGCAGCTATAGAAATCAGGGATGGTTTTTTCACTTTTATTTATTTAATTAATTAATTAAAGAAAATTCAAAAAGTTAGTTTTGATATTTTCATTATTAAGATAATTAATTAATTAAAAGATCAATTTTAATTGGTTACATATTTATTTTTTAAAATTTTAAATATTTTCTATTTAAGTTAGACTTATCCAAAAATAACAAGATACTGAATTTATTCGCTTTAAGAAAGTAACGATACTTTCCATCTCTCCTTGAAAAAGATACAGAATCAATCTCAGGCCTATTCTCTTGATCTCATGTGTTGAGTACATCAAGTTGAATAAGAAATATACTATCCTTTATTCTCTATGTAGTGTCTCGGAATTTTACTTAGCTAGATAGTAGCTAGTAGTATCCTGTAGTATGTTAGTTTCCGTGGACTTAGTTGGAAACTCATAGCAACAGTTATGGATTTTATAGGTTTAACTTATAGTTTAGAAAAATTAATTATAACATAAGGTTTGATTAATATTGCTGGTCTTAGAAATATTATTTATTATAACCTAAGGTTTAGGTAGAATTATTAAGAATATGACACTTGTCACAAGCATGTTTTTAAGGATTTAAGTATTTTTGATGAATAGTTTAATTAAAAGAAAGATCTAGAAGCTCTAAAACCTTCCAGCAACAGTTAGGATCACGTTTTTACTCAGTCAAAGTTGTTTAATCAATTCAAAATATGCTGAAAAAGTGCAAATACATGTTTGATATATCAACGTATGTCGATATATCGCAACTATAGGGGCCGATATATCGTCTACGGGAGTACAGAAAACACGTTGACTTCGCACGAACGAAAACACGAGGGCTCGGGATATAAGTCTAGGCGATATATCGCCCCTGGCACACATTTTTTTTAAACTTAAGGATTTTAAATTTAAAAACAGCCTTAACCACTTGGATCTGCCCCTTGAACGATTTTGACTGAGTTATGGGCATCTGTTGAACGAAAATTCAAATCTTTTTCATTTTATATTCATTTATTTATTCAAATTAAAAGGGGTTAGTTTCACTCCTTGAACTCTATAAATAGAACCTAGTACTCAGCCATTTCACTCATCATTCAAGCATCATTCAAGGTTACTATAGAGAGAAACACTTGGGTTTTGGGATAAAAGATTTTCCAATCTAAGCTTTTCTAAACACTTGGGAAGTAAGAAATAGTGTTATTTCGGTATCGAGGTGTAGATCAAGTCATAGTTCATCCAAGGTATTCCTATCCTTAAGTTCAGTTCTTCATGGTTCTTTAGTTTTCTTTGTTTTCTTTCAGATCCTAACTCTTGTTTATGATTCTTGGTTAGGTGTTTAAGTTCTTTGAAACTTAAGGCTTTCAGTAAGTTTTCACTTTGATGGTTTAGTTATCTTTTCATCTCCTTTTCTTTAGAAACTCATGATTCAACTGTTGGTTTTAGGAGTGTTCCAAATCCCGTTCTTGTCTCCATATCCCGGTTTTTGGTAAGGAAAATAGGTTAGATTATATGTGTTTATATGTTTATGCTATGATATGATACGTGTTATATGTTTTGTAGTCGCTTGGGCATATGACTTGCTTAGATAGCAACCCCAATAATTTTGATCATTTTCATGGTTTAGAGTTATGATTTACCCTACCTCGATTAGTAGACAGAGGACCTAGATGGGTTATCTGTTGGGAATTGTGCCTTGAAAGCATATGTAGTAGACATTGTATTATGAAATAAATAAATTAATTAAATTTGTTATGCATATATTTTATGAACTATATTATTATGTGATAATATTATGTAAATATCAAATTTCTAAGAACATATATGTAATCTCAATCACGTATTGGTACGGGAGGATTGTGTTTGAGATAAATGAACTTGAATAGTTCGCAGTAAAATAAAGTTATGGAATCTTTAGATTAATCACTGCAAGTACGGTCCACTAGTATTATGAATACATGTGATCTAGATCCGGATCACTAGTGTGGTAGGACACTTTAGTGGAGGTGCTTTATATATTAGAGAATATATAGAACTGGACCAGATATGTTTATTAATACTTAGTTAAATACCGTTTCGAAGTATTAATTAAATATATCAACTGATGATCATATACAAATAGATCTTAATCCTGAATTTACTATGAACTCCTGTTTATGTTATATGAGTTCTTTGATTCACTTGTTAGGGTCTGTCAGAATGATCAGGCTACAAACTTTTGTTTTGGGAACTCATTAATGTAGATGGCTAGGGACATAGTATACAAATATGGAATCTATGCCTTCTCATAAGAGATTGAATAATGGTTCTCTTAAGGGTTGACTTTTGGGACTGAAAGGTTTTTGAGCTCAAATTCATAATTTAGTTATGAATTAACCTTCACTAGTAAAGCCAATGGTACTTAAAGAAACAAGAGATAATTAAAAGGGTAAAACGATAATTTTATTCCCAATTAATTATGAACCATTATTAGAGTGTCAATTTATATGCAATGATTATATTAATGGACGATTTATAATTATAAAGTACACAGGAAATGAAATGTCTATAATTACAAGAGTGCACTCTTTTATTTATAGTGGAACAATCATGAGATTAATAAATTAATATTATTTAATTAAAGAGTTTAATTAATAATCTCAAATTTATTAGAGCTTGGAATTATATGTCCATAGGTTCCCATAGCGGCTCTATTAACACCATTCAAGATAAGAATTGATATGAAAGGAAAAATAGTTTAAAGACATATTTAAGAAGAAATTTGTTCTTTGGGCCAAATATGCAATTATAAGATAATAGTGATTAATTAATTTATTAATTACAAATTAGTTGTAGCTAACAAAATTAATTAATATTTAATTATTGTGTAATTTTCGAAATTATATTAAATAATTAAATTAATTTCGAAATTTAATTAAATAATTAATTAATTATAATTTTTGAAATTATAATGAATTAATATTTATTTAAAAAAATATTGGATTTAATTAATTAGTAGAATTAATTAAATATCTTTATTTGAGTGGGAGATAATAATCTGATAAGTTCAAATTGGATTTGAATTTAAAAGATTAATATTCATTCAAATAATTAATTATATTTGCTAATTAGTTAAAAAGATATTTAATTAAATTTGAATTAGTTATCAGGTTGTTAGATCTTATTTGACAAAGTAGTTTGAATAAATAATTAAATAAAAATAGAAAAATCAAATATCCACGTGCACACACAGTGGACTGTGTGTGGCGTGTACTGCTATTTTTTAGGGGTAAGATTTATTTATTTATTTAATTAATTAATTAATGGATAATTCAAAAAATTAGTTTTTAGATATTTTCATTAATAAAATAAATAATTAATTAAAAAGTAAATTGTAAGTTGGTTATAGATTTATTTTTTAAAATTTGAATATTTTCTTTTAAGTATGACTAATCAGAAAATATACAGATAACTAACTAAGACAACTCAGTCTATTCGCTCTGTGAAAAATAAAACGTTATTTTTCTCTCCCTGAAAAATAAAGAACCAATTCTCAGGCCTATTATCTTGATCTCATGTGTTGAGTACATCAAGTAGAATCACAAATAAACTATCCTTCATTCTCTAAGTGCCCACACACTTCTTGAGGTGTAGAGAATGCTGTGGAAGATCTTGGTGTGAGTAGCTAGGAGCAGGTTGGATAGGAAGATTGTTCTAATTACGGAAAGATAACAAGGATACTTGATAGGCTTCAAGAGGTATGATTTCTATTCTTAACTTGCTTATGATTAATGTATGTATATTAATGGATCCGCATATTTAAATATAGTTTAAATATGTTACAAAAATTTTGTTGTACACTGGGCCAACCCCACCACCATTCCGCTGCATATTAGGAAACTCGTTCCTAACAATTGGTATAAGAGCGGTCATTAATCTCTGCATACATTAATTACTGTGTGTCCATAATATGCATTCTCATGTTATTGTAATATATGTGAATGGATGGATGGATGTATGATTATTGTTTATTCTTATGGGTCGTTAATTATATGGTGTTTTGGGTTTAGAAATTGTTCTTAAATTCTAGATGAAAAATGTAAGCCATTTTGGGGCATAGGAATTGTTGACCCACGATTTGGCCAACTGACACAGAGTCAAAATATGAGTGATATGGACGAATATAAAGAAAATAATATAATGACGAAAGTAAAGAAAACACAGCAATTTATAGTGGTTCGGCCCCAGGATCTGGTAATGACCTACGTCCACTTAGAATTATATTGATATGAAATCAGAAGTGTGATCAGAGAACTTGGGTTCAATGAGTTTCAGCACTTCACCAAAAACAATACAAGTTTTCTAGGAGAAATTCTATCTCTCTATGATTTTCAGCCCCCAAAAAGTCCCCTTCCCTTGAGCTATATCTTGCTATTTATAGGCTCAAGGAGGGTTACAGAGTATTGTTGCAGATATGATCCCTTGAATGGTGGGATACTCAGAAGATTGCATGAGATAAATTCGGGATTCATAAAGATCTTCCCACAAATGTTGCTCTTCTAGCGGAACCACCGACCAGACTGGTCGTGGCAAAGATAGGCTTATCCTGCTTCTGGTGTGTCTCCTGGTCGATACTCTAGCAGATGCTTCCAGGTGTCAGCCACGTACCAAGAAAATATTCGCCACGTCACAAATGCTAATTTACCTGATAACATTTGCCCCCCAAAGTTTATTTACTACGAACAGTAAATAAACTTTGAACGAATGACTCTTCGGTAACCCCTCCTGACGTGTCAGGACCCTTCGTGTGTTCTTGAAAAAAGCAAACCACTCCTGTCTAATCATGGCCTTTCAGTTCCCCAGAAACACTTTTGACGGCCATCACGTTTCCCCATACTTCGAAAAAGGAAAATTAATGATCACGCCTTTTGAATATCAGAGACAAACTTATATAAGATCACCAGAGCCATCTCTTTCCTTTTCACGCACGCCACTGTTTCGCCGAAAACCCTAAAAGCCAGAGCTTTACCTCCTCCGACGAACGTTCTCTTGTGCTTTCAAGACTCAAACGGTGGGCTTCTTGACTCCCGAAGCTTTCACTTCCACCTTCACGACCATTTTCCCTGGTAAGTTTCTTGAAACCTCACGCTTCTAATTTCTCGTGGTGCATGCTTTTTAATGGTGTACTGTTTGAGTCTCTTGGCTTCTGGTTTTTTAAGCGCCCGTAGATAGAATATTTTTGTAGGCAGAGTAGACTTATGAGCTAGTTTAAAACCCAGGATCAGTACTTTTTAGGATGTAGAATCGAAGTAGCATTTCGATTTTTGAGCCAGTTGAAAATAATTTTTCCCGCCCTAAGGGGAGTCGAAAAAGCTTTTCAGGAAAACTTTTCACTTCCACCCTCTGATCCACTTTTTAAACTGTTTGCACAGAAAGACTTAGTTTCTTGTTAGAATGCTGTTGTATAAAGGCTTAGCCTTTATACTCGACCAGCGTTATTCTAAAAACCTTCTAGACTCCTCTGACTTCACCTCCCCATTCTTCTGTTTGCAAATTTTAATGCCAGATTTGTGGGGAGGTGAGAGACCCATTGACGACGATCTCCTCGCCCAGCTGCTCGAGGGAGAAGAACAACCAGCCGATCGCATTCACCAGATACCCTTCTCACGAGCCTCTTCCAGACCACATCCTTCTTCTCCAATGGCCCGTTCAAAGTCTTCTGGCAAGAAAAGGCCCGAGTCTGAAAGTAACCATACTTCTCCCGCCCAGCCTGGCTTGTAGGCAGGGGCTCCCTCGACCAGTGGTCGAGAGAATCTTGTTCCTGACCCTAATATCCAAATTAGGGCTCGTCCTCGTCATAGGAATCCGCCTGATGTCGAGTGGTACACTCCCCCGGCCAGTTCGATGACCCCTCGGATGGTCGCCAACTGCTTCAGAAAATTCCCCCTTACGGGGGTAACCATTACACGTCCTACTGCGGACCAGAGGGCTAACCGTCCAGGAGGAGCAAACAGCGCCTGGTCCCTGGTATCACATTGAAGCGGGGGCTTATCTCCCTCTTCATCCTTTCTTTGTAGGGGTGGCCAACTATTTCGGCGTCGCTCCTTTTCAAATAACCCCCAACGGATATAGGATGTTGGCTGCACTCTATGTCCTGTACAAACTTAACAAATGGCCAGAACCTTCACCTCATGAGGTTAACTACCTCTTTGACCTCAAGTCCAATCCTCAACACAACGGGACGGGCTTTTTCCACTTCTGTCACCAGGAAACCGGCCGGACGTTCCTGAGTGGTACTACTCATGTCTCGAACGTGGGGCATTATAATAAGGAGTACTTCTTTACTCCGAACATAGCCAGTAACAACCTGGCCTTCGCGAGGGGAGGTAAGAGCTTGTTTCTCGCTGGTCGATACTTTTCCCCAGAGTGTACTCTTTCATTTTTTCTCAATTTTGACCTGTTTTTCAGGCCCCTGGTTACGTCCGACTCCAACACCAGACATGGTGTTGAGATCCGATGCCCTGGCCAGGATGTCTGATGCAGCGAAAAGCGTCAAGACCCTAATCCTTGAAAAGAACTTGAGGTCATCTGGCCTCCTGGCTCCTCGCCATGAAAATAGAGGGTCCGTGGTGGACGAAACCACTGCCGAGGGGGTCCCCGAGCAGCAACCTCCTGTTCCTTCTCCCAGGAGGAGGCCTACAGGAGTTACGATCAGGGAACCCACGGGCAGCCCTTCTGCAGAAAGGCCTTCTGCTCCCCAAGGCAAGGGGAAAGAAAAAGCCACAGAGCCTGTTGTTGACTTGGGAGAGTCTTCTGACGACAATGGTAACGTTATTTCGCTTTTAAATGGTTTGCCAATTCCCTGTCATATGTTTGACGGGGACGGTAACTTTACATATGCTCCAAATCTAGGGCCAGACTTCTTCATGCCAGAAAATGAGTATATGATTAATAGAGTCAATAGTGTAGCGACCAGTAGTTGTAGCTCGGGTATTCACTTTATTATCTTCTTTCTGTTGTATTACTTACTTTCACCTTTCTCTTCCCTTACTAACCTCTTGTGTTTTTTTTTTATGCAGATATGTCGACTCCCAACATTTTTGATATGTACCAGGCCGAAGAGGAAGAGGAAGTCCCTCAACTTCAACGGAGGCCAAAGAAGCGAACTGGTGAAACCAGTCAAGGCCCTTCAGCCAAGAAGAGTCGACCAGAAGACCTTCCTCAGGGGACCCCGACTGGGCAAAGTCCTGCGCCAACTGGGCGAACTCCTACCCCTCCTCCAGCTCCTTCTGAACGGCAAAACACTCCTGTTCAGTCCAATCCTCCAGCCGCGCCTGCTAGGGAGCAGCTTTCTCGCGAAGAGGCCCATGGGGCCAGGCTTGTGAGCCGTGCCATCTGATCTGCTAAAGACCGACTTGAACGCATAGGCAAAGGTGAGCGTGTTGGGACCGCCATGATCCAAGCTGAAGAGCTACTGGTCGATCAGATCCTGAACAGGACTCTGAACGAGATCTCCAGCGTAAGTGTTTCTTTATTCTTTAAGTCTTTTAGTTTTTTAGACCTCGTGATAAGTCCTAACTTCTTTTTCTTTCGTTCACAGGCCTTACTTTCTGCCACTACCGCTCGTACTCGAGCCCAGGCTTATTTTGAGCAGGTCGAGGCCAAAGTCCTCGAGAAACATCAGGTGAAGGCGGCCGAGGAGCTTTCTGCTGCTGAGGCTAAGCATGCTAAGGAGTTGGAGACAGTGGTCCGAGAGAGGGATGCAGCGGTGACCAAACTGTCCGCGGCCGAAGCTGCAAAAGATGCAGCGGTTAAGCTGAGGGAAGAGTACCGGTCGTACAACAAAACTCATCTCCGCGAAATCAAGCATCTGGAGGGGGTAGTCAAGACTAAGGGCGATACTATTGCCACTCTTGAGGGCAAGGTGCAGCAGTTGGAGCTTGACAACTCCAAGAATCTGGAAAAGTACAAAAGGACCACACTCCAATGTTTCTATAACTTCTAGAAACACAATCAGGGCGCTGACTTTAGCTACCTTTCAGAGGAAGTCAGAGCTGCGGAGTTGGCCCGGTGCGCTGCTCAACTGGCTGAAGAGGAGGCAAGAGCTGCGACTCCTGCAACCCCAAGCGTCGTTGGTTTGGAAGAAGAAACCATCGAGGAAGTGACTGACCAGGATGCTGTCCAGGACCCTCCTGCCCCCCAGGCCTCTTAACTTTTATTAACTATTTTTCTTTCTTTTTGAACATGCGACCCACGGGTCGTGATGTAAAGACAATAATTTCTTTTTAAACTTTGCTGCACGGGCAGTAAATCTTTTTTATTTGAACAGTTACATCCAAGCAGCAATGCTTGCGGTGTAAAAGCTTAACTCTTGGTGCTATAATATTTTTATTTATTATAACATTTGTCCGTATGACCAAACTTAGCATAGTACTTTGGCATGATTTAACAAAACATAAATTTTGAAAAATACACTAAGTACTGTAGCATGCTTTCACTCATTTTGTTCATGTGTTTACATACCTTGAGAGTATGCTTTGCTATCGATGTGCCTTATATGCCCCCCAAGTGATCGAGGAGCTTTAGGTCCTTGGTCACTTGCCTTGACCATGGCCTGTTCGAACATTCCTGTTCGTGTGGAAAAATGATACTTGTGATACAGCAAAACAACACACGTAATGAACAAATACTTGCAAATGTAAATTCACAAGGGTTGGCAAGAACGACTGGCTGGGCACAGTCCCTTATAATTTAGTATTAAAAATGGACTAATCATGTCTTTACGAGCGATTCTGAAATAGAATCTTACATATACGAGCAGTTAGCCACACAACGTGGCTAACCCTCTTTGCAAAACTTGTAAAAGAAAATTTAAACAAGCCAGTCCTTTAAGAAGGGCTGTTCATTGATAATACTTGCGCAGGTGTTCTCCATTCCAATAGCGCGGAACGAGATCTCCGTTTAAGCGTGCAAGTTTGTAGGTGCCTGGGTGAAGGACTTCTTCAATCTGGTAAGGTCCTTCCCAGTTAGGTCCGAGCACGCCAGCAGTGGGGTCGCGGGTATTTAAGAAAACTCGTCGTAGCACCAAATCTTCGACGTTGAACTTTCTTTCTTTAACTTTGGAGTTAAAGTACCGGGCGACTTTTTGCTGGTAAGCAGCAACTCGGAGTTGAGATTTTTCTCTTATCTCATCGATCGAGTCCAAGGATTCCATCATCAACTGGCTGTTCGCGTCCTGATCGTAAGTCAAACGCCGATGTGAGGGGGGATCTAGCTCGACAGGTAACATTGCCTCATATCCGTAGGCTAGGGAAAATGGGGTATGCCCCGTCGCTGTTCGATGAGATGTTCTATATGACCAGAGGACTTCAGGTAGTTGTTCTGGCCACGCTCCCTTAGCTTCTTCAAACCTTTTCTTCAGGGTGTCCTTGAGGGTTTTGTTTACAGCTTCGACTTGCCCATTCGCTTGGGGGTGCGCGACTGAAGAAAAACTCTTAATAACTCCGTGCCTCTCGCAGAAATCGGTGAACAGGTCGCTGTCAAATTGGGTCCCGTTGTCTGATACTATCTTTCTGGGCAAACCATACCAGCATACAAGGTTCTTGATGACAAAGTCGAGAACTTTCTTGGTCGTGATAGTTGCGAGTGGTTCAGCTTCGACCCATTTCGTGAAGTAATCGACTGCCACAACCGCGTACTTTACTCCTCCTTTTCCTGTTGGCAGTGACCCAATCAAGTCTATTCCCCATATTGCGAAAGGCCACGGGCTCTGCATCTGCTTTAGCTCGTTTGGAGCTGCTCGTGGGATTTTGGAGAACCTTTGAAATTTATCACACCTTCGTACGTACTCCATTGAATCCTCGTTCATTGTTGGCCAGAAATAGCCCTGCCTAAGAACTTTTTTCGCCAAGCTCTGCCCCCCAGCGTGATCTCCGCAGAAGCCTTCATGCACCTCTTTCATGAGTTCCTTAGCTTTCTCTGATGTAATGCACCTGAGTAGTGGCATTGAGTATCCTCTTCGGTACATAACACCGTCGAGCAGTATGTATCTAGCAGCCCGTCTTTGCAGAGTTCTGGCCTTGTTTCTATCTGCTGGCAATGTTCCATTTGTCAGATACTCCAGGTAAGGAGCCATCCATGTATCTTCTGTACGAATTTCCATGTTGGCTTCGACGACATCAATGCTTGGTTTACTTAATCTCTCTACTGGGACTATGTTCAAGGTGTCAGCATCTTTAGCACTTGCAAGTTTGGCCAAGGAGTCTGCATTCGAAATTTGGTCTCGTGGAATCTGCTGGAGGGTGTACTTTGTAAACTGGGCTAGCAAATCTTTTGTTTTGTTAAGGTAGGCCATCATCTTTAATCCTCGCGCTTGATATTCTCCCAGGACCTGATTCACGACTAGTTGAGAGTCGCTGTAAACATCGAGCGCTTTTATACTCATATCCCTGGCCATTCTCAGTCCAGCGAGGAGTGCTTCGTATTCTGCTTCATTGTTTGATGCTGCGAAGTCAAACCTGATTGCGCAGTGAAATCGATGCCCTTCGGGCGTTATTAATATCACTCCCGCTCCTGCGTGGGATTCATTGGATGATCCATCCGTGAATAACTTCCACGAAGGAGTCTCGTTTTGAGGCATGGGCGCGTCAGGTTGTTCGCACAGCTCACTGTTGGGGAGTTCGGTGAACTCCGCAATAAAATCGGCCAAGGCTTGCCCTTTTATTGCTGCTCGCGGTGAATAAGTTACATCGAACTGTCCTAATTCGGCCGCCCATTTTAACAGTCTTCCAGCCGCCTCAGGTTTCTGGAGGACTTGCCGAAGGGGCTGGTCGGTCAGAACTGTGATAGGATGGACTTGGAAGTACGGACGCAACTTTCTGGAGGCTAGGATTAGGCAATATGCTAATCTTTCGATCGGCGGGTATTTCAATTCTGCACCGATTAGCCTTTTGCTGACGTAGTAAACAGCTTTCTGTACGCTTTCTTCTTCCCGTATTAGTACCGCACTAGCAGCAACCTCGGTAATCGCCAGATAAATATACAAAGTCTCTCCTTCGATTGGTTTTGACAGGATGGGAGGTTGCGACATATGAGCCTTTAAGGTCTGGAATGCTTGCTCGCAGTCTTCCGTCCATTCAAACTTCTTATTTCCCCTGAGTAGATTGAAGAATGGAACGCACTTGTCAGTTGATTTTGAGATGAATCTACTCAGGGCAGCGATCCTTTCGGTCAGGCTTTGTACATCCTTGATTTTCTTCGGCGACTTCATGTCGATCAGGGCTTTTATCTTGTCGGGGTTGGCTTCGATTCCTCTTGAATTTACTATAAACCCCAAAAACTTCCCTGATCCGACTCCAAAGGAACATTTGAGGGGGTTTAATTTCATCTGATACTTGTTCAACACGTCAAAGCATTTATGCAAATCCCTCACATGTCCTTCTGCCCTTTTGGACTTTACGAGCATGTCATCCACATATACCTCCATGCTTATCCCAATTAGCTCTTTGAACATGTGGTTGACCAGTCGTTGGTAAGTCGCACCTGCGTTTTTCAGTCCGAAGGGCATTACTTTGTAACAATACAAGCCCATATCGGTCCGAAAGCTGGTGTGATCCTCGTCAGGGGGATGCATGCTGATTTGGTTGTAACCTGAATACGCATCCATGAACGAGAGGATCTCATGTCCTGCAGTTGCATCGACCAGCTGGTCGATCCTCGGGAGTGGGAAGCAGTCTTTTGGGCAGGCTTTATTGAGGTCTGTAAAATCCACACAGGTCCACCACTTGCCGTTAGGCTTGGGGACTAGCACCGGATTTGAGACCCATGACGGATAAAACGCTACCCTAATGAATCCATTTTCTTTAAGTCTTTCGACTTTTTCTTTTAAGGCCTTTGATCTATCTTTATCGAGCAGTACTCTTCCTGTATCGACCAGTACTCTTTTTACCATCATATTGGCCATTTGGATATCCATGACCAGCGGATCGGAATGTGGGAACCGGACGTGTTGGGCATCGCCCTCAGAGAAGGTTATCCCGCACTCCTCTGAGCGGGCCTTTTTCGGCGCGCGGTCCTCCACAGTCATCATCTCAATATCCTGGTCGTGGCGTAGAGTTCGAGCATATCGTTCTCTAGCCTTTCCGCTATTTCCTGCGAGGTGCGGGCCTCCACAGATGGTTAAAAGTGTTCCGGCTACGGGGGAAGGCTGTAATGGTGGCGAGCGCTGGCGTGTAGATGTCTGCTCGTTGCCACCTGGAGCTTCTCGTTGGGAAGTTCCCGAGGCCCGTACGTACCTTCTCAAGTGTCCTTGTCTTATAAGGAACTCAATTTCGTCTTTTAGCTGGTTGCATTCATTAGTGTCATGTCCGTAGTCGTTATGGTAACGGCAGAACTTGGTGGTGTCTCTTTTCGAAATGTCTTTTTGAATGGGCCCAGGTTTCTTGTAAGGCACACTAGAGCTTGTGGCCTGGTAAACCTCTCCTCGAGACTCGATGAGGGCAGTGTAGTTAGTGAACCTAGGTTCATAACGATTACCCTTGGCGCGTTTATTGTCGGAGGTGGAAGGCTCGTTATATGGCCGTTTCCCACCATTTTTGCCATTACCGTTGCCATTTTTGTGGCCTTTGTCGTTGCCATCAGATTTGGACCCATTGGCGGCTTTGGAAGGTTCGGCGGCCTTTTTACCCTTGTTCGAGGGTTTCCCATCGTCGGCAATGGCTTCCTCGAGCTTTATGTAACGATCGGCACGATCCAAGAACTCTTGGGTCGTTTTAACTCCTTCCTTTCGGAGACTCTTCCAGAGGGGAGAGCAACGCTTTACCCCTGCGGTAATGGCCATCATCTTGCCTTCGTCTCCTACTGTTTTTGCTCCAGCCGCCGCCCTCATAAATCGTTGGACGTAGTCCTTCACTGACTCTCCGTCCTGCTGGCGGATCTCGACCAGTTGGTTTGCTTCGGTCGGGTGGACACGACCCGCGTAGAACTGTCCGTAGAACTCCCTTACGAACATTTCCCAGGAAACTATGCTTGCAGGTGGGAACTTAAAAAACCATTCCTGCGCGGCTTCAGAAAGTGTTGCAGGAAAGATCCTGTACCGAGCGTCTTCGGACACTTTCTGAATGTCCATCTGGATTTCAAACTTATTCACATGCGAGACGGGATCCTCGTATCCATCAAAGTTCGGGAGCGTAGGCATCTTGAACTTGCTGGGAGTCTCTGCGTTGGCTATCCTTTGGACAAAAGGGGTGCCTTTTCTTCTATCATGGTCGATGTAAGAGGTTCTTCCCCCGACCAGCTGTTGTACAGCCTGATTCAGTGCGTCTATCTGGGCTTGCAGTGCAGTAGGGATAGCTGCGGTCTCTGCTGCTGGGGGGATGTTCTCACCATGCTTCTCTCGACGATCATTGAGTATGTCCCTTAGGTCTTCCTCCCTTCTCCGTTGCTCGCTACCTCCGAGTCGGTTGAAGACATTATTTTGCCTGGGTTGCCCCCCAGCATCTTGCCTATTTGGTTGATCACCTTGAGGTATTTGGCTCCTGCTCTTACCTCTATTTCCATTCCTCCCATCAGCATTGCCCTTGCCTGAGTCAGCCTCGTTGTACCCGTGGCCATCTTTGAACCTTGATTGGCTGTTCCCTCTATTCCCGTCTCTGGCAGAAACGCCCCGAGCGTTAGAGGGTGGCTTGCGCTGGTCGCGATGTCCCCGTGCATTATCATGCCGTGGGGGTCCACGGACCGCAGAGCCTAAATTCGAGTCCCTCCTGTAACCAGGAGGGTAGTGACCTCTGTTCGCTTGGTGTGGCCCATCATTCTCACGGCGTCTAGGACTACGAGGCTGTCGCTCGACCCTATTCTGCCTTTGCTGCGGGGGATTCCCTCGAGCAGCTTGGGATGGTGGATTTGCCTCGGGGTCCAGTGGGACGTCGTCATGGGGCATCTGGGGCTGTTCGGGCCTTTGCGGACTTGAAGGATGGATCGGTGGGCTAGGATTGGGACCTCCCTGGGGTGGCCCATTTTCAGGTTGGTTAGGCTGCGAGGCAGGTGCGGCCTGATTTCTTGCCAATAGCAAGGCTGCTTCGAGGGCTTCCATGGCCTCAGTCTGGCGGCGATCCACCTCTGCTTGTCTCTCGCTCAACTCCGCCCGCTGACGATCAAGTTCCTGCTGCTGCCTTGCCATGGCTTCTACGGCAGTCTCTTGATTGGCCCTCAGACTAGCCAATTCTTCTTGCAACGCGCCTAGGGTGCTCTTCAGCGTCGCATCGTCCATTTCCTCCTCTTCAAACTCTAGTTGCGGCTCATCTTCCGCCATGCTTGCGGGTGGAGGAGGAGGTGGTGGATTTGACGGTGCAGCGGCGGCAGTTTGGCCAGCTTTCCTTCCTGCTTTCGCCATCAGTTTTCTTAACAGCAATGAATTGTCCTCTCAATGAAAGCACCAGAATGTTGACCCACGATTTGGCCAACTGACACGGAGTCAAAATATGAGTGATATGGACGAATATAAAGAAAATAATATAATGACGAAAGTAAAGAAAACACAGCAATTTATAGTGGTTCGGCCCCAGGATCTGGTAATGACCTACGTCTACTTAGAATTATATTGATATGAAATCAGAAGTGTGATCAGAGAACTTGGGTTCAATGAGTTTCAGCACTTCACCAAAAACAATACAAGTTTTCTAGGAGAAATTCTATCTCTCTATGATTTTCAGCCCCCAAAAAGTCCCCTTCCCTTGAGCTATATCTTGTTATTTATAGGCTCAAGGAGGGTTACAGAATATTGTTGCAGATATGATCCCTTGAATGGTGGGATACTCAGAAGATTGCATGAGATAAATTCGGGATTCATAAAGATCTTCCCACAAATGTTGCTCTTCTAGCGGAACCATCGACCAGACTGGTCATGGCAAAGATAGGCTTATCCTGCTTCTGGTGTGTCTCCTGGTCGATACTCTAGCAGATGCTTCCAGGTGTCAGCCACGTACCAAGAAAATATTCGCCACGTCACAAATGCTAATTTACCTGATAACAGGAATTTTTTGTAATTTAAGTTTCTGCGTTAAATTATTTGAAAAAATTCTGTAAGGCCTGAGCCCTGGGTTCCGTGCCCCGAAGCCTGAGCCTATGCCCAGCCATGCCCAGCACCTGCTGCTGCCAGCGCGCCATGCGCCCCTTGCCCAGCCGAGTGGCTGCGCCCCTGTGCACCTCGCCTGCGCGCCCCTGCGCTAGCCGCGCCCAGCATGCCCGTGCGCCTGCTAGCCCTGCGCGCCCATGCTGTGGCACCAGCAGCATCCCGTGTGCCCCAGCCGTACCTTCTAGCTCCTGTTGTGCCCCATGCCGAGCCACCATATGCAGCCGCCCCTAGGGTTTCTAAACCCTAGGGCTTGCATCCAAAATTATCCATTTAAATTATGGGCTCAATTAATTTCATCCCATAATTAAAATTGTTTTATTTTGACTTAATTGTATGAGCCCAAATTCAAATCTGGGCCTAATAATTTATTGGGCATTAAAGCCCAAGTTAATTATTCTTAAATTTTTTTAAGATAATTAAAAGTTATTTTAATTCAAAATTAAATGGATAAGTGGCTTAATGGATCAAGACTACTTGTGAAGGCCCAAAGTTAAAGATAGAGATCTCTTTAGGTCTTATTTAGTTTCTTACATTTTTGTGTATAAATTTTGCAAGTGTTGTAATTTTTCTAGAAATACCCACGACACCCGGCCCACATTTATTTATTTAAATGTTTGAATGTGATTACATTTTTTATTACTTTATCATGCATTTTTGACATGCCATACATATAACCCGCACAATATTTAAAATTGTGCATCCATCTCACATGAGTAGAAACATGCCTTAGGATTGTCCTATGTGATTATATGCTGGACCATATAATAATAAATCTAGTTTTTAACTAGTTCAAGAGCGGAAACAGATTTTAAAAGTTGTTTAATTTCTAGTATTCAATAAAATTGTTTTATTAAATTATAAATGATATTCCTGGTAATTATAGCAAATTAAAATTGAATTAATTAGGGCATAATTCTATATTTTAATTTTGCTTAAAATGATCAGTAATTATTAGAATATAATTTGGTAAATATAGATCACTTTATTTTTACAACCAATTAAAAAGCATAGGATATTTTGAGAAAACACATATTCTAAAATAGTGAGTGGGAGAGGGAGTTATGACAATAAGTCCCATGGTCTCCATTATTAGTTAGCACCGAGGTAGCATGGAGAGGACCTCGCGGCACCATTGCTTGTGTCCCCCTAAGGAAGGCTTCCGACTGTATTATTCTCAAGGCAAACTTCTTTTTCAAGAATAGGATTTAATGATGTATTTTAAGTTTGACTGACCCTAAGACACACTCTTGAGTTAAGTCATTGATCTAAAATAATGGGTTACACTCACAAGGTACATTAGGCTTTCGAGCGGACTAGTGTATTCTTGACCAAACAAGCGGTTGTTTATAAGTCAAAAGAGAAATATTGATTTAAGTTTTCACTTATAAATTTGAGAGCTTGTCTCAAAATTAATTTGGAATTAGTCTGACCTACCCTAAGGCTGGTCCATTAATGTTCAAATTAATTAATCGTGGAATTAGGAATTATTTTTTATGTGTTCTTTAATTGTTACATTCATGCATCACGTTTACTATTCCGAAAATGACTAATATTTATTGTATGCATAAATTCATTTTGTTTATTTATTTATTTTAAGCAATTATGTCTAGCTCAAATCCTGTATCTTCTTTACTTGCTAATGAAAAGTTGACTGGTGAAAACTACATGAAATGGAAATCAAACTTGAACATTGTATTAATATGTGAGAAACACAAATTTGTCTTGACTGAGGAATGTCCTGATGTCCCTCCCGCTACTGCTGCCAAAACTGCAAGGGAAAAGTTTGATAATTGGATCTTATCAAACAACAAAGCAAAGTGTTATATGCTTGCGAGTATGAGCGATGTGCTCAGAAAGAAGTTTGAGAGCACTGAAAATGCTTATGAGATCTGGGATACCCTTCAAGATATGTTTGGGCAGCAGTCAGACCAGTGCAGGCACGAGGCCACCAGTCCTACATGACCAAGAAAATGAAGAAAAGAGTTTCTGTCAGAGAACATGTATTAGACATGATCAATATAATGCACGATGCCATTATCCATGGGGCAATCATTGATGAAAGGACTCAAGTAAGCATTATACTTGAATCACTTTCCCTAGATTTTAAAGGTTTCACAACCAATTATGTTATGAACAAATTATCATATAACATGACAAAGCTGTTGAATGAGTTGCAAACTTATGAATCTCTTAACAAAGGTTTTGAGAAAGAAGGAGAAGCAAATGTTGCTGATTCTAACCCATCATCTTCAAAGACTAAAATCAAAAAGAGGAAAAATGGAAATGGCAAAGACAAGGAGAAAGAGAAGAATACGAAGAAGCCTAAAAAGTCATCCAAAGGCAAAGAAAACACGAACACTAAAACCTCCAAAAATAAGACCCCAAAAGGGACTTGCTTTCACTGTGGAGAAGATGGTCACTGGAAGAGAAACTATCCAAAGTATCTCACTGACCTTAAAGAGAAAAAGAAATGTAAATTTGATTTATTTGTGCCAGAAGCTTGTTTAGTGGAAGACAATTCCTCATCCTGGATAGTAGATTCAAGAGCCACAAACCATGTTTGTTTTTCTCTACAGATTCTTAGTTCTACGAGGAAGCTTGCTGATGGAGAGGTGACTATGACGGTAGGCAGTGGTCAGATTGTCTTTGCAGCAGCAGTTGGAACAACCCGTTTGGAATTTATGAAGAATAAATTTCTTATTTTAGAGAACGTTTATTATATTCCTTGATTTTCTAGAAACTTAATTTCTGTTTCTATGTTGCATGAACAAAATTTTAAAATTTCTTTTAAAAATAATTCAATTGTTATTTCAAGATATGGTTTTAAGATATGTTCTGCAAAATCTATCGATGGGCTTTATAAACTGCAAGCTAAAGAGAAATTTATTTATAATTCTGAATTATTTAAAACAGCTAATCCTAGATCTATTAAATGACAAAAGACTGATTCTGATAGTGAAACATATCTGTGGCACTTGAGATTGGGCCATATTGGTCTAGACAGAATAAATAGGCTTGTAAGGGATGGTCCTTTAAGAGAACTATCTATTGGATCTCTCCCTGTTTGTGAATCCTGTCTAGAAGGAAAAATGACCAAGAGACCTTTCTCTGCTAAAGGTTCAAGAGCCACAGAACCACTTTAGCTAGTACGTACAAATGTTTGCGGTCCACTTAATGTACAAGCAAGAGGAGGTTATGAATACTTCGTCACTTTCATTGACGATTATTCAAGGTATGGTTACCTATACTTAATGCAAAGAAAATCTGAAACTTTTGGAAAGTTCAATGAATTTCAAGCAGAAGCTGAAAAGAAATTAGGTAAATCACTAAAAGCTCTTCGATCTGATCGAGGAGGAGAGTACTTGGATTTTGAATTCGAGGACCATCTGCGTGAGCATGACATTCAATCCCAACTCACAGCACCTGGAACGCCACAACAAAATGGTGTTTCAGAAAGACGGAACATAACGTTATTAGATATGGTTAGATCAATGATGAGTTTCTCATCATTACCACTGTCATTCTGGGGCTATGCGATTCAATGTGCTCTATACATATTGAATGTTGTTCCATCTAAGTCTATCCAAAAGACACCCATAAAATTATGGAATGGTTGTAAACCTAGTTTACACCATTTTCGAATTTGGGGGTGTCCTGTACACGTGCTTAAAGGAAAGACCAGGAAGTTGGAATCATGCTTTGAAGTGTGCATGTTTGTTGGATATTCCAAAGAGACTAGAGGTGGAATTTTCTATAGTCCAAAAGAAAATAAAAAATTTGTATCGACAAATGTATCTTTTCTTGAACATGACTATGTTAATAACCACAAACCTCACAGTAAGGTTGTTCTAGAGGAGATGGTCTCGAATGAAGTTGCAAAGTCACCAACAACAACCAATGAAAAACGGCAAGAGGAAACTGCTAGTTCTAGTCAGAATAGTAGAAAACCTCGTCGTAGTGGGAGGGTTAGTGAGCAACCCACACGCTATGAACACAAAGTTCAAATGCTTGTGTCTGACACAAACAAAGATGATCCATTGACATTTGAAGATGCAATGAATGATTCTGACAAGGACAAATGGCAAGAAGCCATGAACCAAGAAATGGAATCGATGTATTCCAATTCTGTCTGGGTTCTTGAAGATCCACTTGAGAATATCAAACCCATTGGTTGCAAGTGGATATTCAAGAAGAAAATAGGTGCGGATGGGAAAGTAGAGACTTTCAAAGCAAGGCTTGTAGCCAAAGGTTACACACAGAAAGAAGGGGTGGACTATGTAGAAACCTTTTCTCCTGTAGCCATGCTAAAATCCATTTGTATACTCTTGTCCATAGCTGCGTGCATGGATTATGAGATTTGGCAAATGGATGTCAAAACAGCTTTTCTGAATGGCTACCTTGACGAAACCATTTAGATGTCTCAACCAGAAGGGTTCGAATTAAAAGGTCAAGAGTAAAAGGTTTGCAAGCTTCTTAGGTCCATTTATGGACTCAAACAAGCTTCTAGATCTTGGAATCTTAGATTTGATGACACAATTAAAACGTTTGGTTTTGAACAAAACGTTGACGAACCTTGTGTTTATAAACAAATCAAAGATGGTGTGGTAGTATTACTCGTTCATTACGTTGATGATATATTACTGATTGGAAATGACGTAACATCATTATCAAAAGTAAAGAACTGGTTAGATGAACAATTCCAAATGAATGATTTGGGAGAAGCCAAGTATGTTTTGGGCATTAAGATTCTTAGAGATAGACAGAACAAAACTTTAGCACTGTCTCAAGCAACTTATATTGATAAGGTGCTAGAACAATTTAATATGCAAAACTCCAAAAAGGGTGATATGCCAACCCGTTCTAGAGTACTCCTTTCGAAGGAGCAGTGTCCCAAAACACCTCAGGACGAGGAAGACATGAGACAGTATCCCTATACCTTAGCAGTAGGCAATTTGATGTACGCCATGTTGTGTACAAGACCTGACATTTGTTATGCAGTAGGGATAGTCAGTTGTTATCAATCCAATCTTGGATTGAGTCATTGGACTGCAGTGAAGAATATTCTCAAGTATCTTAGAAATACTAGAGATTATATGCTTGTATATTCAGGTGGAGACCTGAACCCCACTGGTTACATTGATTATGATTTTCAATCAGACAAAGATAGTCGGAATTCGATTTCTGGATCAGTGTTTACTCTTGGAGGAGGAGCAGTAGTATGGCGAAGTATTAAACAAACCAGCAATGTAGATTCCACTATGGACGCCGAGTATATAGCGGCTTGTGAAGCAGCTAAGGAGGCTGTGTGGCTCAAAAAGTTCTATTCCAATTTGGAAGTTGTACCAGATGTGGATAAGCCACTAGTTCTATACTGTGACAATAGTGGGGCAGTAGCTAACTCAAAGGAACCACAGAGTCACAGACGGGAAATCACATCGAGAGGAAGTATCACTTGCTAAGAGAGATAGTTCATCGAGGAGATGTTGCAGTTATGACGATAGCTTCAGAGAATAATCTTGCAGATCCTTTCACAAAGACTTTATCCATAAAATCTTTTAAGGAGCATGTAAGAAACATGGGAATGAGAGAGATGCCTCATTTGCTTTAGGGCAAGTGGGAGATTTTTGGGAATTGTGCCCTGAAAGCATATGTAGTAGACATTGTTTTATGAAATAAATAAATGAATTGAATTTGTTATGCATATATTTTATGGACTATATTATTATGTGATAATATTATGTAAATATCAGAAAAATTCCTAAGTTCATATATGTAATCTCAAACATGTATTGGTACGGGAGGATTGTGTTTGAGATAAATGAACTTGAATAGTTCGCAGTAAAATAAAGTTATGGAATCTTTAGATTAATTACTGCAAGTACGGTCCACTAGTATTATGAATACATGTGATCTAGATCCGGATCACTATTGTGGTAGGACACTTTAGCGGAGGTGCTTTATATATTAGAGAATATATAGAACTGGACCAGATATGTTTATTAATACTTAGTTAAATACCGTTTCGAAGTATTAATTAAATATATCAAATGATGATCATATACAAATAGATCTTAATCCTGAAGTTACTATGAACTCTTGTTTATGTTATATGAGTTCTTTGATTCACTCGTTAGGGTCTGCCAGAATGATCAAGCTACAAACTTTTGTTTTGGGAACTTATTAGTGTAGATGGCTGGGGACATAGTATACAAATATGGAATCTATGCCTTCTCATAAGAGATTGAATAATGGTTCTCTTAAGGGTTGACTTTTGCGACTGAAAGGTTATTGAGCTCAAATTCATAATTTAGTTATGAATTAACCTTCACTAGCAAAACCAATGGTACTTAAGGAAACAAGAGATAATTAAAAGGGTAAAACGGTAATTTTATTCCCAATTAATTATGAACCATTATTAGAGGGTCAATTTGTATGCAATGATTATATCAATGGACGCTTTATAATTATAAAGTACTCAGTAAATGAAATGTCTATAATTACAAGAGTGTTGTCGCATATTTATAGTGGAATAATCATGAGATTAATAAATTAAGATTATTTAATTAAAGAGTTCTATTAATAATCTCAAATTTATTGGAGCTTGGAATTATAGGTCCATAGGTCCCCATAGCGGCTCTATCAACACTATTCAAGATAAGAGTTGATATGAAGGGAAAAATAGTTTAAAGACATATTTAAGAAGAAATTTGTTCTTCATGCCAAATATGCAATTATATGATAATAGTGATTAATTAATTAATTACAAATTAGTTGTATTTAACAAAATTAATTAATATTTAATTATTGTATAATTTTTGAAATTATATTAAATAATTAAATTAATTTCGAAATTTAATTAAATAATTATAATTTTTGAAATTATAATGAATTAAATATTTATTTTCGAAAATATTGGATTTAATTAATTATTAGAATTAATTAAATATCTTTATTTGAGTGGGAGATAATAATATGATAAGTTCAAATTGGATTTGAATTTAAAAGATTAATATTTATTCAAATAATTAATTATATTTGATAATTAGTTAAAAATATATTTAATTTAAATTTGAATTAGTTATCAGGTTGTTAGATCTTATCTGATAAAGGAGTTTGAATAAATAATTAAATAAAAATAGAAAAATCAAATATCCCTAAAAATAGGGGTGGTACACGTGCACACACAGTGGACTGTGTGTGGCGTGTACTGCTATTTTTCAGGGATAGGGTTTTCATCTTTAATTAATTAATTAATGGATAATTCAAAAAAATTAGTTTTTAGATATTTTCATTAATAAAATAATTAATTAATTAAAAAGTAAATTGTAAGTTGGTTATAGATTTATATTTTTTAAATTTGAATATTTTCTTTTGATTATGACTAATCAGAAAATATACAGATAACTAACTAAGACAACTCAGTCTATTCGCTCTGTGAAAAATAGAACAATATTTTTCTCTCCCTGAAAAATAAAGAACCAATTTTTAGGTCTATTCTCTTGATCTCATGTGTTGAGTACATCAAGTAGAATCACAAATAAAGTATCTTTCATTCTCTAAGTGCCCACATACTTCTTGAGGTGTAGAGAACGTTGTGGAAGATCTTGGTGTGAGTACCTGAGAGCAGCTTGGATAGGAAGATTGTTCTAATTACGAAAAGATAGCAAGGACACTTGATAGGCTTCAAGAGGTATGATTTCTATTGTTAACTTGCTTATGATTAATGTATGTATATTAATGGATCCGCATATTTAAAAGTAGTTTAATTATGTTACAAAATTTTTGTTGTACACTGGGCCAACCCCTACCACCATTCCGCTGCGTATTAGGAAACTCGTTCCTAACATTATCATATACTATAGTTGTGATCTAACCTACCTCGATTAGTAGACAGAAGACCTAGATGGTTTTATTACATACTATGTTATTGAGTTAATGACTATTAATATTGTAGTCCTATATGATATATGTTTTTACGTTATATGTTTATAGTATATGATTTATGATATGATATTATGATTTATGATATATGTTTGTAGTAGGTTTTCCTTGCTGGGCATTAGGCTCTGTGAATGTGGGAATTCTTCCCTTGTGAAGAACCTCTACATTGCGAGGCACCTTAAAGATTATGAGACACATGCTAGTGGGACGAAGGGGCGAGGGCCTCACTTGGCTACCTTCCGCATGTACGAAGGGACGAGGGGCTCACTTGGCATTGGAGTTGTTGGGCTAAGAGAATGACCCTCGCTATGCGAGGGCCATCGGCAAGCCACCCACGTGCACGCCACCCTCTCTATGCGAGGGTCCTCGGCTGGCCTCCCGCGCGCACCGTGTCTACGCGAGACATCGCGCCTCATCTCCATGTGATCACACGAGGCAGCCTCGCTATGTGGGGCTCTCGGCAAGCCACCCATGCGCATGCCACCCTCGTTATGTGAGGGTCCACAACTTGCCTCCCGCGCACACCATGTCTACGCAAGACATTGCGCCTCACCTCCAAGTGACCACACTAAGTGCCTTGCCTCGCCTCTAAGCGCCTCGCCTCGCCTCCAAGGGCTGTCTCGCTATGCGAGACCCTCTAAGGACCCCGAGCCCTCTCTCCATGCGAGGCCCCTTGCTAGGCCTCTCGTGTCCCGCATACATAAACCATTGCATCCAAACAAGGGTCATCTCGCTATGTGAGACCCTCAAAGGATCCCTAGCATCTCGTTATGTGAGGCCTTCGCTAGGCCTCCCGCATGCACCTTGTTTCGCCACAAGCACCCTGTGCCTCGCTGAAGAGGCCCTAGTTCCCTTCTAGAAGTAGGTGCCACCAGGGAGGCACCCCTATGCCTTGGCTTCTCACGATATGTAAAGTTTGAAACCTCTTCAATATGCGTACGAGGAACACTTGGAAATACCAAACAGTCATTTGGTGCCAAACTTGAATTGGTGAAGATGACTGGGTATGTCACTCATCATAACTCACAAGCACCTCTACACTTAGAAATATATAAAGAAACTTGGGGCAAAGGCGTATTTTGGAAATGTGAGAGCAACCATTGTGTACAAGATACGTGTACTGATATAGGATGTACGACCATGAGGAGGACAGAGGTGTGGCCCTGACATCCGTGTCTGACAAGTAGTGGCAGTACGAACCCGTACGGAGAATGGAGGCACTACCTGAGCACCCCCGACCACACATTAGAGTCGACAGTATGATGTGTTGCGCCACTACTCCGGCAATGTACCCGCATACATCCTTGTCCCCTGGGACTTGCTTGTATTAGGGGCCAATAGAGCCCACTTATAAATAGGCTTCGACCCCTCAGGTTAAGGGGTTGGAAAATTCATTGTATTTCCATCTCTTTCAGCCCACTTGTATTTTCTTCTCTTTCAAGTTCTTTCCATCTCGTTCTTAGCCATCTTTCACAATATAATTTGAGTTTTCTGACCTTATATCGTTGACGAGTTCTTACTGTCAATAGTTTGGCGCCGTCTGTGGGAAGGATAAGTGTCAAGCCACTGTTCTTCCATCGATTCCGGCAGGAAAGAAATGCCAAGACGTTCTAAATGAATGAGAGAGCCACGAGAGGTGGAGGTCCACCTTGATGGAGATCAGTTGAAAGCCTCCATGAAGAATCCTCCTCCCCTAAAAATGTGGAGGCCCCAAAGGAGCCCGAGGTTCATGAAGATGAAAGGGAGGCCTCATCCCCGGCCGTCCCACCTGAGGAGAATTGTCCAAGGTCAACAGCTGCCCCTGCAAGAGATTCCGGTGAGTCCTGCCCCCAAGGCCACCGCAGGTGCCGAACTCCGGCCGGCAAGATCAAGGCCCATCAACGCGCAAACCTGACAAGCATCCCCGGGTCCATTCCATGAGCTCGAGTTCTAGATCTCGATTTTATGAAGAGGAGATACGTGAACTGCACCGTAAGAACCAAAGACTAGAAACCACCTTAGAGAACATGCAAGAGGTGTTGAATGGCCTGCTACAAGGGAAGTCAAACATATCTCTCCCTAGGCAAAAAGAGAGAGGTCAAGAGGGGGCAGAAACCACAGTCCCAGTGGACGATGGGAGGACTCGACACTCCACCAGTAACACCCCCCGGACCAAGCAGCATGAACATCCTGGACCACCGAAGCAGCCCCAGAGGCCAGAGTAAAAGAATAACGCTTGCCCTCTTAACAAAGTCGAAGTCACCTCAAGGAAAACACCCTCAGACCTACGAGAGGAACTCAACAAGAAAAGGGTGGATAAAAGGACACCTCCTATGGCGCCCCGGGAAGGCAAAGGAAAGGGAGATGCTAACCCGTCCAAGTTGAGAGACTCCTTGAACAAGAGGAGATAAGACCTAGACACAGAAATGAGGTGCCTATGGAGCAAGATCATCACCGCATCTGGAGGATAAGCCATTGAGGATGAGTTCGATCATGAATCACCCTTCATTAAAGAGATCCAAGCCATCCGACTCCCAACCAACTTCAAGGAGCCTCATATGACCCAATATGAAGGAAACACGGATCCTAAGTACCATCTGGACGCGTTTAATGACCTAATGAAGTTAAGGGGGATTAGTAGGGGAGACAGGTGCCATTGCTTTGCTGTCACATTGAAAGGACCTGCGTACAAATGGTTCAAAAGACTTCGACCAGGGTCCATCAGGTCTTGGCAGCAGTTTTCTAATGAATTTCTCCAACAGCATCACTCCGTGTGTGATTACACAATGCCGAGCACTAGCCTCGCTAACGTGAAGTAGGGAGAAAATGAGAGTCTAAAGAGCTACATCCACAGGTTTAACATGGAGGTAGCCAAAGTAGGGAGCTTGACCCACAGGGAGTTAAAAATGGCCATCACAGCCGGAGTGCGTCCGAGAATCAAGTTATGGGATAATATGCTCAAAAGGGAAGTCAGCGACCTAGATGACTTCTACGAAAGGGCACAAAAGTACATTTGTGTTGAGGATGGCCATGCGAACTTAAAGGCAGGAAAAAACGAATCCCGTGTCAAGTCCCCAGTCAATGAAGGATCAAATGGGGCAAAGAAGAAGAGTGCGTATGAAGGGCCGAGAGATGATCAACAGAGATGGCCCAAACGCGGAAGCGACCATAGGAAAATGGCTTACACCTTTTATACGAGCTTGACGGACACCAGAGAACATATCTACATCACAAATGATGATTGGGTTCCCTTCAAGAGGCCCCCACCGATGAGAAAAGACCGATCTAAGAGGGACCCTAGCAAATACTGTCAGTACCACAAGGACATCGGCCATACCACGACAAAATGTACCCATTTGAAGGAAGAAATTGAAGAGCTCATCCGCAGGGGGCACCTAGGTCGATATGTCAGAAGGGAAAAGCAGAAATCGGAGGACGAGCTGGTGATACCTCATGGACAAGGAAGAGCCCCAGAGATACAGGGAGAAGTGCGAATGATCTTCAGAGGTCTGGGGTTTGGGGGAGAGTCCAGGAAGGGTCAAGATAGGTACACTAGAGAAGCCAGACGGAGTCCACCACTGTGTGTCATGAGTTTGGGACAACGAACCCCAAAAAGGTTTAAGAGAGAAAATGACTCAATCACTTTAACAGAGGAGGATGCACGAGGGGTGCACTTTCCCCATAATGATCCTTTGGTGTTGACAGTTTAGTTGGCCAACATGCGGGTGCATTAGGTCCTCGTAGACAACGGAAGTTCTGTGGATATCTTGTATCGCTCCGCCTTGGAGAAGATGGGTTTGGGCATCAGATACTTGAAACCCTGCCAATCCTCCTTATTCGGATTCATGGGGGACTCGATACAACCCTTAGGGGTGATCAAATTGGCACTCACCATGGGAGAACAACCCAGACATACCACAATCATGGAAAACTTCGTCATGGTAGATTGTGCTTCAGCTTTCAATGCGGTATTGGAGAGACCATCCCTAACAGAATTGAAAGCGATAACTTCAATTTATCATCTAGCCGTCAAGTTCCCAACTCCCAGTGGTGTAGCGAGTATGAAAGGAGAATAGAGAGAGGCAAGGGAGTGTTATAACACCTCCCTTCGCACGTCTGTGAAACCGCAAGAACCGATGGCGATGGTGGTACATGGGGGTGCAAACCTGTAGGAACTAGACCCTAGAATCATGGAGGAGCCAGGGGCAGAACCCATGGAGG
The DNA here is from genome assembly GCF_963169125.1 of Humulus lupulus. Taxonomy (NCBI): domain Eukaryota; kingdom Viridiplantae; phylum Streptophyta; class Magnoliopsida; order Rosales; family Cannabaceae; genus Humulus; species Humulus lupulus. The sequence goes on along the minus strand of NC_084796.1, from coordinate 58,130,565 downwards.
AGGTAGAGGAAATCGTGGTGATGGAAGAGCCATTGCGAAAGTTGAAGGTGGGAAAATACCTTTAGAATGACGCGAAGGAAAAGTTGGTGAGGTTTTTGAAGTATAATCTGGATGTATTCACTTGGAGTCACGAAGACATGGTGGGGATAGATCCTACTATCATGTGCCACCATTTGAATATCGCCCTCGAGGCGAGGCCCGTTAGGCAGAAAAGACGAGCGCTTGACCCAGAGAGGTATGCAGCCTTAAAGGAGGAGGTTGACAAGTTGAAGGCTAATGGGTTCATCCGCGAATCATTCTATCCTGTATGGGTATTGAACCCGGTGCTAGTCCCAAAACTGAATGGAAAATGGAGGACTTGCGTGGACTTCTCAAACCTCAATAAGGCTTGTCCTAAGGGCAGTTTTTCGCTTCCAAGGATAGATCAGCTGGTGGATGCGACGGCTAGGCACGAGTTACTTAGCTTTATGGATGCCTACTCTGGATACAACCAGATACTTATGAACCCAGCTGATGAAGAGTATACGTCATTTATAACGGATAAAGGACTCTACTGCTATAAAGTGATGCCTTTCGGATTAAAGAACGCAGGTTCCACCTACCAAAGATTGGTGAGCAAAATGTTCGCTAACCAGATAGGTAGGAACATGGAGGTATACGTTAACGATATGTTGGTGAAGACCAAAAATGCCGTAGAACTCAACAGAGACCTAGGTGAGATGTTTGACACAATCAGGAGGTACCGAATGAAGCTGAATCCACTCAAGTGCACTTTCAGTGTATCCTCGGGAGAGTTCTTAGGTTTCATGGTCAACTCTAGAGGCATCGAAGCTAATCCTGATAAGATAAAGGCCCTAATAGAAATGAGCCCACCCAAGAGCAAGAAGGAGGTGCAATGTCTAAAGGGATGGGTGGCATCCCTTAAAAGATTCATTTCGAGGTCTACGGAAAAGTGCCTCCCCTTCTTCAACATCGTAAAAGGGAGCAAAAAGTCCGCTTGGGATGAAGAATGTGGGGATGCTTTTATCAAGTTGAAGGAACACTTAGGGAAGCCACCCTTGCTGGCAAAACCTAAAAAGAGTGAAAGGCTATACTTATACTTGGCAGTATCCGAGCATACCATAAGCGCTGCCCTGATTAGAGGAGAGAAGAAGCATCAGCAACTCGTGTACTACATCAGCAACGGTTGGTAGATGCAGAGAACTGATACCCAGAGATAGAGAAGTTGGCATATGCATTAGTTGTGGCCTCAAGGAAGTTAAGGCCCTACTTCCATGCCCATGTAATCGAGGTACTCACTGATAGCCCTTTAAGACAGGTCTTGCATAAACCTGAAACCTCGGGGAGACTGATGAAATGGTCGATCGAGTTGAGTCAATTCGACATCACTTATACCACAAGGACCTCCATCAATGGACAAGTGCTTGCAGACTTCATAGTGGAGTTCACCTATCGACCAAATGAAGGAGGAGATGAAGAAGAGGGACAGTCAGTCGTAGAAGGAGAGCAAAGGAGTTCTGAGGAATGGAGCCTTCATGTGGATGGAGCATCCAACGAAGGAGGATCTGGAGCAAGTATCGTGATGGCAGGCCCCGAAGGACATAGGATGTACTACGTGATACGGTTTGGGTTCGAAGCCTCGAACAATGAGGCAGAATACAAAGCGCTTCTAACAGGGTTGTGGTTGGCCCAGGGGCTAAAGGTAACGCATCTACACATTTTTAGTGACTCACAGTTGGTGGTGTTCCAGGTGAAGGGTGAGTATCAGGCGAGGAGTCCTAAGATGGCTGCATACTTGGAAAGGGTAAGAGGCTATTTGGGGCGGTTGGTGGAGTATAGCATAGAGAAAATCCCAAGAGAGAGGAATACCCATGCTGATGCCCTCGCAAAATTGGCTTCCACTAAAGATGGGGATATCCTTGAATCAGTACCTGTTGAATACTTACTGAGGCCAAGCATCGTTAATTCAGACGTTCTCATGGTTAACATCCCAAAGGAGTCATGGGCCGACCTGATTATAAGCTACCTGAAGGATGGAGCTTTGCCAACAGACAAGAGGGCAGCTCGGAGGCTGGTGTATAAAGCTGCCCGGTACTTCTTGGTGGACAGGGTCTTATACAAGAGAGGGTTTTCTGTGCCACTCTTGCGATGTGTTGATGAGGAGGAGGTGATGAAAGTAGTGTATGAAATACATGAGGGCGAGTGTGGCAACCATGTGAGTGGACCATCCATGGCTCAGAAAGTCATGAGGCAAGGGTACTACTGGCCCTCCATGGAGAGAGATGCAAATGACTTCGCAAGGAAATGTGACAAATGCCAGACGCACGCAAACTATTCCCGAAAACCCCCGAATGAGTTAACTAGCATGACTAGCCCTTGGCCCTTTGCCATCTGGGGGATAGACCTGATTGGCGCCCTTCCCGCAGGTAGAGGTGGAGTAAAGTACGCAGTCGTAGCCATAGATTACTTCACCAAGTGGGTTGAAGTAGAACCTCTAGTAAAAATAACGGCCAAGCATATCACCACCTTTGTCAAAAAATTCATTGTCTGCAGATCTGGAGTGCCCTAAAAAATTATTTCTGACAACAGCACCCAGTTTGAGGGGGAAACGTTCGAGGAGTACTGTAGGGAAAGAGGAATAAGGAGAAGCTTCTCAGCTGTTGTACATCCATAGGCCAACGGGCAGGTGGAGGCCATTAACAAAGTCCTTAAGAAGAACTTAAAAACAAAGCTAGAGAAGATGAAAGGGGCCTGGGTTGAGGAGCTACCTAATGTGCTTTGGGCTTACAGGACCACCCCGCGCACAACCACTGGAGATACCCCTTTCTCCTTAGCATACAAATGTGAGGCTGTCCTCCCAATTGAGATGAAGGTTAACTCCTTCAGGATACATGCATATGAGGACCAGGTCAACCATGCAGCAATGGCCAAAAGCTTAGACATGCTAGAAGAAAGAAGGGAAAGGAATGAGAGTGGCGGTATACCAGCAGTGGGCAGCAAGGTACTACAGCTCGAGGGTGCGAGAGAGAATGTTCAGAGTAGGAGACTTGGTATTGAGAAAAGTACTCCCCAACATGCGAGACCCGGGGGCGGGGTACTTGGGGCGAACTGGGAAGGACCCTACCAAGTCGCTCAATATATACCACCAAACACCTATAAGCTGGCGCGCATGGATAACACCGTCATACCTCGAGCATGGAATGCAGAACACCTCAAGAAATACTACCAATAAGACTTCCACATCCGATGCAAAGAATAACTATGTTTAGTTTGTTGCATGTTATGTTAACTTAGTAGATAAGAATCAAAGAGGTTACCTAGATAACCTCCAAAGTAGATGTAAACATTTCATATATGTCGTTGTAACCCGCCTACTATAAATGAAACTGTTCACAACTTCGCATGTTATTTTTCTTCTCTATGCGAGCATCCACCAAAATGCCTGTTGTAATAAATTTCACCAAGCACTTGGGGGGTAGGACAGGAGGCACGTGTATAAGCACAAAAAAAAAAAAAAAAACTCCTATCTCTTATATTCAAAAGGATTAGCTACCCTTATGAATATCAAGGGAATAGTTTAAAAGGATGACCTCCAACCAAAGGCTGACACCCCCGCAGGGGGTGAGGCCATAAGGAAGGAATCTCCCAATAAGTCTAGAACGACCACTAAGCTGGCTAGCCAAAAAGGGTCCTAAAAGGGTCCCTTGAAGAAATAGTACTATACATAATGACGAGAAGGACGCTTCTCGCAAAAAGTAACAAGCATGCGCAAAGAATATAAAAGGTCCCCAAGAACCCAATGGGTTAACGTGTCCTTACAAGTATAATCAAGGTGCACCAGAAAGATTATCATCATCAGATCAAGGAAGAGATATGTAATCCACAAATAATAATAATAAGAGGGACTTACCAAAGTCCCTTAAGTTTGATGAACACAAAAAAAAAAAAAAAAAAAAAAAGAGAGAAAAGGGAAATAGTATGAGGGATTACATGGCAACAACATACATAGGCCGAATGCAAAGGAATCTACAAGTTTCCATCCCGACCCTTCCACTCAGAAATCTTCTCAACTGAATAATCTCCAAAGGGAGACATGTCAACGTTAGGGTTGGTCCTCCATACGGCATGCAGCGTGCGCTCAACTATGCCATTCTCTGCATTCACAAGATCAGCCTCGAGCGCAATAATCCTCTCGTTTAAAGTATGGATGGAAGCTTCCAGCTGGGTGTTGGTGTGAGAAGTTGATGCAGCCTGGGCTAAAGCGACGTCTCTCTGGCGAACCGCCTTGGTCAGTTGACTCGACAAGACATCCTTGGCCGCTTCAACCACCGAGAGATTCCCCAGTGCCTCCTCGAGCTTGCGTTGCAGCCGTTGGGTCGATGAAGAGTTCGAGGCGATCAGTCGGTGACTCAGGATAGAAGCCTAAGTAAGGGCAAAAACATAGAATAAAGCCTCGAGGGTGAAGCAATATCAAAACAAAATAAATATATATATAAAATGAATAAATCGAGTGTCTCGACAAATACCTGCAAGGAAGCTTGCATATAAGCATCTTCTAGCTCAGCGTCGGGAACGACATGCAAGGATCCCCACTTGCCTTTGGGAAAGTTTCCCAGATGATGGCTCATGGCTTCCCCATACTGGCCTGCCAGAGGATGTTCTTCAGAAGTAGAAGCATAAGCTTGATGGGGGGAAATGTGTGCGCCAGCCGAGGTGCGCTTTGATAGGGAAGGGGACCGAGAAGGTCCTAATCCATCCGCAGAGGTGCGGGGGGCAGAAGAGCGTGGAGTCATATCTTTAGGTAAAGAGGCGTCCGAAGACGCCTGCCTAGAACACCCCCCGAGGGTAGAGGAACCCCAACAAAAGAAGGAATAACAAAATTCCTTTTAGGCACAGAAGGGCGAGGGACAGAGGCGTTGAAGGAAAACTCATCGCCAGACATCGATGGTGGCACCAAGAGGTGAGACCATCGGTATGCCCGTCGTTGGCCACGTCCCTAGCCCTGCCGGCCAAAGAGTGCAGACACGAGTAGTTCTCAGACTCCACCGCCTCCTCAGTGTCCATGTGATCACCCGATGGGTAGACATAGTCCGTATCAGTTGCCTCATCATAATTACCTTCATCATGGCCATATAGCCATAGACATGCGGAGTCAGATGAGATGGAGCATAGAGAGATGGCTTGGCCTGGGGTAAGCAGCTTGTACAAGTGAAGGTTGCTCTCTGTAAAAAGGGCACAGGCTTATTTGCATTCAACGGCAAGTCCAGGATCTTCATCACTCGATCGCGAGCAGACAATTTCAAGGTAGAGCCAACAAACCCTAAGAGACCTGCTATCAAGAGAAAAGAAATAACTGTAGTTAGATAAACCATAAAAGAAAAGAAGAGTAAAAAGAGAAACCTCTCATGTACGAATGCAAGGTGAGAATTTTCTTACTTGGAGCATTGAAGCGAGTGTGTCGGGTGAACCCGCTATAAGTGAAGAAGTAGTATGTTTTCCACGAGCCCCTGTTTGAAATGGAGCCCTCCACGAGCGAATGTCCTTTGTGGGCCATGAATTTCTGAAGCTGATAGAACCCGGGAGCAGATGAATTCGCCCTAAGAGTGAAGAGGTAATGAACCTCGCTCATGGAAGGCCCTCTGGAGTGCACCTATTGGTAAAGCACGTATAAGCAGCTAAGCATCACCCAAGAGTTGGGGGACAGTTGTAGAGGATCCATTTTAAAATAGTTAAGTACTTTGATGAAGAAGGGGTGAAGCGATAGGGCCCCCCCAGATTTGATGATGGAGTCGCTGAAGGCCACGAACCCTTCGGGCGGATCAGATGCGCGTTCATCGTGCTTTGGGATGATGAACTTGAGATCTGATGATAGCTTATGAGCCTTTAGCATGTTGGCAAGTTTAACGCTAGTAAGGGTAGACCTGCCCACGTCTTTGGAAGTGTCAGAAGTTCTCTTCGGCATCTCGGGTACCTGGACAGAGATAGGTAGTTTGTGAGCTATAGACTTTCTCAAGGTCCTGGAAGACCCCCCACACGTCTTATATCTACCAGCACTCTGCTTGACCCTAAGACGTAAGACCGGGGGCAGGGGAGGAAGCGTGGGTGGGATCATAGAAAGAAATTCAGGTTCAGCTGATTCACAGTCATCGCTCTCAGGGAGGGGACCCCTATGACTGGAAGTCTCGTCACCGTAGAAATAAAATGGCTCGGGGGGCAAGTTTTCCTCTAGGCAGGCGATTTCAGAAAGACAATCCTGAAGGGTTGAACGTATCTAGGAAACGTATGTCGCATGCCACGGGGAAAAACCTAAACCCTCATCACTAGTAATGGATTCTAGTTCCTTCTCCAGACCGTGCGCCTTTTGCCTGAGGTAGGACAATCTCTGTAGGTAGAGCATTTGCACACCCCCACGATTAGAGGGCCTACAAACGTCAGCCTCAGAGTCGGAGGATGACAACTCAATAAATTCAACATTAGAAGAACCTTCAGGACATCGTCTAGACGCCATAGGCCAGCTAAGACTCGATGACGTATGTGCGTAAGGATAACCCTACTACAACATGAGTATGAGGGGTATAAGAAAATGGCCTATGCGTATGTACTTGAAGGGCCATAAGAAAAGAGAATGACAACCTCTAAAGAATAAGTGCATTACAGCCAATGACCCTACCCCTGTGTAATAGATGAGGGAAACATGCGTATCATTGGAGGAAAGAGGTATACCTGAAGGTGTATGTACGGATCCACAGGTGCACGAGGACAGACTTGTGGGGGCATAAGGTCGGTCGAGCAACAAGCAAGGGCAGGTCCTTGGCAATAAGAGAATGCCTAGCGCCACTACAATGCAAACTTGATATAAAGAGAAATAATAAAAAAAAAAAAACAAAACAAAAGAGGAAGAATAAATAAAAAAAGATAAATTTACCTCAAGAATGCTTCTATGGAGGGTAGAACCTTGGAGCTCTTGGAAGTGGCTTAAGAGGGAATACCACTAGGCTAGGTAAGTCTTGGTGTGGAGAAGTGACTTCAAGTCTTGGGGTATTTATAAGGAAAGTCAAGGCCCCCTAGCCATTGGATTCAAATCTACATGAATGGTGGAGATCAGAAGCATTGGCAACCTTGGGATCCGCGCTTGGAAATGGTTGGCCCTTATTCAATCTTAGGGACACACTTGGATCATCACAAAAGTTAGATGGTTTTTGTGTTTCTTTGGACACTATAAAGAAACATAACTTCGAAACCCATTTTGTGTTTCTTCAAGCAACATTGGATAGCGCACCAAGGTTGAGTTTCCCAAAACTTGCCATCCATATCAAACCAGAGAAAAAGAAAAAGGTCTACAAACACACTTAAAAGTGTACTTATAGACTCGGGGGCAAGTGTGAATGTGGGAATTCTTCCCTTGTGAAGAACCTCTACATTGCGAGGCACCTTAAAGATTATGAGACACATGCTAGTGGGACAAAGGGGCAAGGGCCTCACTTGGATACCTTCCGCATGTATGAAGGAGCGAGGGCGTCACTTGGCATCGGAGTTGTTGGGCTAAGAGAACCACCCTCGCTATGCAAAGGCGATCGACAAGCCACCCACGCGCACGCCATCCTCGCTATGTGAGGGTCCTCGGCTGGCCTCCCACGGGCACCATGTCTATGCGAGACATCGCGCCTTGCCTCCAAGTGACCACACTAAGCGCCTCACCTCTAAGCGCCTCACCTCGCTTCACCTCTAAGCGCCTCACCTCGCCTCGCCTCCAAGGGCTGTCTCGCTATGTGAGACCCTCTAAGGACCCCGAGCCCTCTCGCCATGTGAGGCCTCTCACTAGGCCTCTCGTGTCCCGCATACATAAACCATTGCATCCAAACAAGGGTCTCCAAGGGTTGTCTCACTATGCGAGACCCTTAAAGGATCCCTAGCATCTCGTTATGCGAGGCCTTTTCTAGGCCTCCCGCATGCACCTTGTTTCACCATAAGCACCCTGTGCCTCGCCGAAGAGGCCCTAGTTCCCTTCTAGAAGTAGGTGACACCAATGAGGCACCCCCATGCCTTGGCTTCTGACGATATGTAAAGTTTGAAACCTCCTCAATATGCGTACGAGGAACACTTGGAAATACCAAACAGTTATTTGGTGCCAAACTAGAATTGATGAAGATGACTGGGTATGTCACTCATTATAACTCACAAGCTCCTCTACACTTAGAAATGTATAAAGAAACTTGGGGCAAAGGCGTATTTTGGAAATGTGAGAGCAGCCATTGAGTACAAGATACGTGTACTGATATAGGATGTACGACCATGAGGAGGATAGAGGTGTGGCCCTGACATCCGCGTCTGACAAGTAGTGGCAATACGAACCCGTACGGAGAGTGGAGGCACTACCTGAGCACCCCCAACCACACATCAGAGTCGACAGTACGATGTCCTATGCCACTACTTTGGCATTGTCAGGGTAGACACCACTATGTCCTGCGCCACTACTCTGGCAATGTACCCGCGTACATCCTTGTCCCCTAGGACTTGCTTGTATCAGGGGCCAATAGAGCCCACTTATAAATAGGCTTTGACCCCTTAGGTTAAGGGGTTGGAAAATTCATTGTATGAACAGACAATTAAGGAATATATGATCTTTGCTTCATTGTAGTCCTATATTTTCTTCTCTTTCAAGTTCTTTCCATCTCTTTCTTAGCCATCTTTCACAATATAAATTGAGTTATCTGACCTTATATCGTTGACGAGTTCTTACCGTCAACAGGCTCATTCCTTTCTTTTTAGAATGATGCAGGAATATGAATATGGAAGGCGGGAAGGATTCGTGGCAGCTTAGCATGTGTGTTGAGGATGAATGGACTGAATGCACTGCTGGAAGATCGAGGATGACGTTGTTTAAAGTCTTTTAATTTATGTTTTGTTGTATTTCTGCACTTAGTATTTTAAATAATTGATTTAGAGTTTATGTTTATGTTTTATAATAATGGGATCCCATACCTTATTTTGTATGTCGTACAATATTTTGGGTTTTGAATGAAGTTCTATTATTTCTTGATGTGTGTATTCAAATTAGTAGCTATGTTTAGTAGTTTTTAGTGGTTCGAGGTCTTAGAAATAGTTGGGTCATTACAGTTGGTATCAGAGCCACAGTTCATATGCATGAAATTCTCCTTGATACACACACACACAAGCTCTGAATCTAACCGCCAATGTAAGTGTTTATGTTTATGTTAATAGCTAACGTTTTAGCCTTTATGTTTTCAGTTAAAATGGATGGAGCCTTGACCTATCAGGATATCTGAGCCATTAAGGCATTGAAAAGGATTAGGGAGCCAAGGAATACTGTAGGAGTGTTAGAAAGAATCACTCAGAGATTGATCTTATTCCACAAGGAGTTAGTCCATCTTCAGACTACTAAGCAAATTATAATGAGAGCTACAAAACAACATGTCATAGTAATTAGGCTTTTTAAAGATTTTTCTTCTATAATTTCAACATTAGAAGAAATATGGGAGACTATAGATGATGATGATGATGATTTACCGGTAGCCATGAGATATTATTTTCTCATACTTAGGTTCACCTCTAAGTTGGAATTTTAATTCACTAATGAGCAAAAGCATAACATCTTCAAGAATCTTCCCCAAGTTAGTTTTGAGGCTCAAGATAATGAGGATTATGAAGAAATAGATGATGATATGCTAGATGAAGGGTCAGATGTAGAAGATCCTGATTTTTAGATTTACCCTAGATATGTTAGTTTATTTATTTGCATTTATGATTGTACTTAGTGAAAACCTTTTTTTCCAAATGAATATTATTGTCAATTTTTTTGACATGTATGAGTTTGATTTCCTTACAATCATAATAAATAATAAATTCAATGAATAATGACCAAGTTCGGTGAGGGTGGATACAAATAAATGGACCAGGTTCTGTATTGAGAGTTTAGGGGGCCATAGTAGTGGGAACGAATTTAGTGATCCCAGCCCTCCCTCAATATGATTAACTTTGTAACAGCGACGAGTTTCGAGCCTGAGAATTAAGTCATATAGGATGATTAGAAACAGACTTAGAAAATAATAAAGATGGCTAATTTTCTAAGTATAGAAACACACCCTAATTATAAAGAAGGCTTACATAATTCTTCATAAGAAATCATAACTAATAGGAGTTATGTTTGCTTATACTAAGTTTTGCCTTAAAAACTATTAGGGTAAATTCTAACACGCATTTTCTCGACTGTTAGAACTTTGCTGAAGATGTCACTCAGAAGGTCTGCACGCACAGCCGGTAATGCCTCCAGTGTCACCAACGAGACTAAGGAAGTCCCTCCAGTCCAAAGAAGGGGAACACGTGCTACCTATGCTGCTGCTAACAAAAGTGCGCCGCCTCCAGTTGACAACACTGTTGAAATTGTCCAGCTACGTCAAAAAGTGGAAGAACTGCTACAACAACAGAGACAACAGGCTCAGCCGTAGCCTCAGACTCAGCCCCAACCTCAGCCGCAACTGCAGCCTCAGCAAATGGCTCAACCACCCCAACAAGTAGGTCCTTATGGGGGATGGACAATGGCGAACTATGCGCCTTACCCAGCTTAGTACATAGAGCCATTCTATGAGTAGTTCTATAAGCAACACACTCCAAACTTTGAAGGGACAACCGACCCCTTCGAGGCAGAAGAATGTCTCAGGAATGTAGAGCTAATACTTGCCCACATGAACCTCGGTAACCAGAATCGTATATCCTGCGTTTCTTTTCTTCTGAAGAAGGATGCTACAATTTGGTGGGATTTAGTACAACATACTCACGACGTCGCCACCATGACATGGACTATATTTGTGGAGATCTTTCACAAGAAGTACTACAGCTCAGTAGTCATCGCTACGAGGGTAGAAGAATTCTCCAGTCTCAAGCATGGCAATCTGACGGCAGTAGAGTATGCATGACAGTTTGACCGACTAGCCAAGTTCGCGCCGGAGTTGGTCCCAACCGATTTCCTGAGGGTTACCAAGTTCGTTAGGGGACTCAGACCCAAGATTGAGCTAGGAGTCAAGCTAGCAAATCCTGGAACCACTTCTTACGTCGATGCTCTAGAAATGACCATAAAGGTGGAGAGGCTCCAGGAAAATGTTAGTAAAGAGGAGGCCAGCAAGCTTGAACCTAAATAGCAGAATCAACCTCAGAATGGTCGGAACCACAACAACAATCATCAGCATAGTAACAATAATGGCCAGAAGAGAAGGCATCCTGATAGTAAGCAAGTGGTTGGTGATAAAAGAGCACACCCTAATAATGAATGCAATAGGTCGGATTATGTAGAATACCCGCAGTGCTCCAAATGCCAAAAGAAACATCCTAGGCAGTGTCGTGCAAACACCAAAGGATGTTACAATTGTGGCCAGGAAGGTCATCGAAAGAGGGAATGTCCACTTAAGCAAGAAGAGAAGAAGGATAACAAGATGGTTCCAGGCAGAGTCTTTGCCTTGACCTAGGGAGAAGCCGAAGCTAGTAACAAAGTAGTCGCAGTTCAGATTCCTATCATCGATAATATATGTTGAGTATTATTTGATTCAGGAGAAACATACTCGTATATCTCGTTAGGAATGATAGAGAAATTAGACAAACCTTGTGAAAGATTTAGAACTAGGTTTGTGACAGAATTGCCTTCGGGCGAAGTAATCATGTCACCAAGGATAGTACGAGGTGTACTGATCAAAATCGAGGACATAGAACTAGAAGGAGATCTGATAGAGCTAGAAGGGGATCTGCAAGAAAAAATGTCATTGAAGATCAAATTAGGATATCTGTTTGGATGTAGAAGTTGAGGGGTTTTAAGGTTTGGCCCTGGGTAGCTTAAGGGTCACGATTCCTTAAGCAGTTTTGCATTAAACCACTTTAAAAAAAAGTAGTGGGTCTGACAGATCTTACACGCGAATCCCAAAGTATTAGGGAATTTCCTTAATTCATAGTGTGTGGCCTAGGACTGCGCATGGAAACACGCATTAGTGCTAAGACATATCTTAGCTTGTGTAAATTTTGAATCGCTAAGAGTAAACCACTTAAACCCTCGGGTCACCACACCTTTATCGCCGTAGCCAATAATTGTCTTAGGCTGCCACTAATAGGCTGCTTTGTCATCAGGCAAGCTAGATCATGGCCCCACCAAAGAAAAATATTGCAAGCTCCTCTACTCAGAACAAGAATAAAGACAATTAGATCGCATCCGAATCTCCAATTCCTCACTTTGGCTCAGTGGTGGAGAGGGAGGTTTTGGTCGACCCTGACGCTTTTTTTGAGACTAAGTACATCGTCTCCCAAGTAACGTCGTAGGGGAAAGTTAACAAATTTTTGCTGAGCCATGAGATTGAGATGGGAATTGATGGCCTTCTCACTCGACCTCTGTTGGAAGGAGAGTAGAGTTGCGCCCCTCTTCAAGATGACTTTGGGGCTTGGAGTGATAAGCACCCGAAGGTAGGTGCTTTCCTCCCATTAGATCAGTACTTTGTGGATTTTCTGAACTACGTTGAACTGGCTTCGTTCCATCTCCCCCCAAACTCATATCGACTTTTGGCGGGGTTAAAATATCTGTTTTTGAGGCATGAGTGGGAGGTACCCACCCTGCCACATATTATGTACTTATTTTGCCTTAAGGCCAGTTTGATCAGAAAGGGCGAGGTGACGACTTTTATTACCTCACTCGCTTCCCCAACTCGGCCTCCATCATTGGCCTCCCCAGCCACCCAAATGACTACAAAGACCAGTTCTTTATGTCAAATGGGTTGAAAAATTGCGATCACCGATACTTCAACCGTCCTCGCAAGTCTCTTAACTTTATGAATTCTATAGGCAAACTCTCTTATCATTTTTATTTTTTTGTTTAATCCTTCTAATTAAGTTTGTTCCTTGTGCAACTATGTTCATGAGGATAGAATGGTTTGAGACCCTTGGGGCTCAATACAAGACGATGTCTTGTTTTCCTTCGAAGGAGAAGGACTTTCGCCAGGTAGTGAACAAGGCTACCATGGTTGCCTACGACCTGATCAACAAAGGCCAGATGTTGGCTATCAGGACTAGAAGTCTACCTACCGCTCTTCTTGAGCTCCCCCTCCTCAAGAAGTCTTTCCAACCATTGAAGACACCGAGGAGGAATAAGATGTGGCACCGCTGGTGCATAAGAGGACAATTCCTGAAGATGATCAGGGTCCTAATTCAAAGTGAGCTGCATCCGGGGCAACATCTGACAATTTCGGTCAAGGTAACCTATATAGAGAATTAGATCGGGCTACTGTCAGTTTTAGGCTAATTCTCTTCAATCCCCATCAGCTCGTTAGCCGACATCCTATTGACTCGGACCTGAACACAACACTCCTCCAATATGTGGATCATCTAATGTTACGCTATGATCATAGCTACCCCAGATGCACCATTGTGGTTGAAAACACCCTCCACTTTAGGTCATCCATTTTTTAGGAATATGGGACAAATCGTAGGACATGGCCTTCCTTACGTTAGGGTGTATTCTCCCCTGGCTTTAGGCAATATGTAGATGAGTCCATCTCAGAAGAAGAGCCTGATCCCCTTAGTACCCATGATGTAATAATTCTAGACTCTCCCTAACCTCCAGTAGTCCAGGAGTTAGGGGTTATGTCTAGTCCAGTCCATAACCTCGACCTGATCGTAGTAGATTCCTCCCCTAGCTCGGAGGGTAGGATTCTTGCTCTTGTTATTGTCTTTTGCATTACTTTGACTAACTATCCCTTGTATCTAAATCTTCTACTCATTCCTTTTCAAGTGAAGAGATGGACTTGCAAGATGCCTCGGGTTTAAGGGGTGCCTTTAAGGCTGGCAGGGCTGGAGTTGGTCTCGTGGTGAAGAGGCCTAGATTGCCAAAAAAACACGCCTCCAAGACTAGGACTTCCACCGAGTCTCCAGTCAAAGACAAAGGTGCCAACTCCACTCAGGAACAACAACAACAGACTCAACCCTCAACTCTGGTGACAATAGTCATAGTTCTCGAGGCTTCGCCTCCTCTTCCTTGACATGTACCTCCTTCGGTTCCTCAAGTGATCCAAGGCGAAGCTCCCTCCATTCAAATACCAGTAAAGCCTCTTAAGCTGGCAAGGATCCCTAAGGTGTTTTGGGGGACTGTATACGAGATGGCGAGCCATATGGTAGGCCATGCTTATAGAGCCAATGTCAAGGATGTGAGGGCCATGGAGGAGCGTACTCCTGAAGACGTTCTCGAGTCTGTTATGGGGATCAACCTCACTATGAGCCCCTTTAATTCTTCTAGCATTTCTTTTTCTTATCTTCTCCTTTTTCTTTTAAAAAAACTATCCTTGACTTGCCTTTTCTTTTTGTAGTCTGTCTTGGATCAACTCCGCGACATTGCTCGGGTTCGAGCTAGGAATGATGAGCTCCAAGCTGCCCTAAGCACCCCCTAAGAAAGTGAGCGATCCACCAAAGCCGCCCTGGTTTCTTCCCAGGAGAACGAGTGATCTGTAAAGGGAAATGAGCGGATTGCTAAGAATCAGGCCGTGGAAGTGAGTCATTGCCTGGACCAGCTACAGGCCGAGAATGAGGGGCTCAAAAAGAAGATTGATGAGGTCAAGGCCAAAGTCAAGGAGGAGGCCAAGAGGGCGAGGTCAGAGATTGCAGAGTCATCGAATCAAATGGAGGAGATGCTTTATCGGTGATGGGATTTCAACCAGAACGGGAACTTCACTTTCATGCAGTTAGGGTTTTTGGAACCTTATCTTGCCAAATTCAAGATTCGATTCTCACAAGAACCCTCTGAGACCGTTGAGGCTTCAAATACTACTGAAGGGGATGGCGAGGAAGTGACCTCCTCCGAGCAAGTCGACAAACCTCAATGACTTCTTTATTTTTTTTTATGGTTGGTAACTAAGTCCCTAAGGACCAAATAATCGCCTTTGGGCCTAGATCGAGATTTTTTCCACCTCAAGATAACTATATGTTTTTTTAATACATATTTTATTTGCGATCTGTTCATGTTCCCCTTAGTTCTATTATTTTCTCATGTTTGTGAATTCTTGGATTCTTGCACATTCGAAATCTTAGGGGTTATCTTTAAACCGAGATAGATTTTTTTATGGCTCGACTAACTAATTTTAGTCGATATCTTAGTTGTATCCAAGATTTTTCCTACCTAATAGCATTGTACCTATTAAAAATGAGGCCTTGGACTTGGTCGTATCCAGGGGTTTTAGTCTGCTTAATAACATTGTACTTGTTAGGAATTAGGCCTCGAACCTGGTTATTTCCAGAGGTTTTTTTTAGAAACTTCTCAATCTTAGTTCATGTTTAGAATTTGAAAATCCGAGCTTTAAAAAGTTGTTGAATAATCAAATTTTCCAAACTCTAAGTTTTAGATTTCATCCGAATATGCTGAACTCTTTTAAAATCTCTCTTCGGTTATGTGCCCCCCAAGCAACCAGAACTTATAAATGTTCTAGGTTGATTTTACAAAGTGAGCCCGCGATAATAAAACAACAAAATTGATTACGTAATAATCCAACTGTTATTAAAATGAAATGGATTTTTTCTAGCTAAGCCTTACAGAAACAGTAATTTCAAAACATTAAAGACAACAAAGTTATTGATAATATTTTTTGAGGTGTAGGGCATTCCAGGTCCGTGAAACAATTTCTCTACTTAATCGGGATAGCTTGAAAGTCCCTTCGCATAGGATCTCCACGATCAGGTATGGTTCTTCCTAGTTCGGCCCTAACACACCGTCCTTGGGATCTTTACTTGCCAAAAACACTCTCCGGAGAACCAAATCGCCTAATCTGAGTCTGCGTCCTTTTACCTTCAAATTGAAATAACGAGTGATTTTTTGTTGATAATGGGCGAGCTATAATTGTGATACCTCTTATTTTTCCTCAATTAGATCAAGGGATGCACTAAGTAGCTCGTGGTTCTGATCTTGATCAAACGTCTTCTGTCTGTGGGTCGTCACCAGCCTCAATCAGGAGCATGGCCTCGCTTCCAAAGGTCAGAGAAAAAAGGGTATGTTTTGTGGAGGTTCGATGTGAGGTTATATAGGCCCAGAGTACCTGCTGGAGCTGCTCGGGCGATAATCCCTTGGCTTCATCTAATCACTTCTTTAAGCTTTCCTTCAGGGTCTTATTTACGGCATTAACCTACCCATTAGCCTGTGGGTATGCTACCGACGATAAACTCTTGGTTATGCCATATTTTTCACAAAATTTTGTGAAGAGATTGCTATCAAATTGACTTCCGTTGTCAGACACAATATTTTTCAGGAGCCCAAATCGAAATATGATACTTTTTACAATAAAATCCAGGACTCTCTTTGAGGTGATGGTTGCCAGAGGTTCGGTCTCTACGCACTTCGTGAAGTAATTGATGGTGACAACAACATAACAAACTCCTCCTTTTCCTGTCAGCAAAGAACCAATCAAGTCAATTCCCCATACTGCAAATGGCCAAGGGGATGAGATCATGGTTAGCTCGATGGGAGCAGCTTGGGAAACTATGGCAAAGCGTTGGCATTTGTGACATTTTTGCACATACGAGATCGAGTCCTTTGTCAACGTGGGTCAAAAATAGCCATGTCTCAGTACCTTTAGAGCAAAGTTTTTCCCCCTAGCATGGTCTCCGCAGAAGCCTTCGTGTATTTATTGTAAGCTTCCTTGGGCAGAACACACCGTAGGAGAGGTAGCGAATGCCCTTGTCGATATAGAATCCCTTCAACCATAACATATTGTGGAGCATGATGTTGTAGCTTTCTTGCGCCCTTTCGACCGTCAAGTAACTTTCTGGTTGTGAGATACTCCACTATGGGGGTCATCTAGGTCGATTTTATGTCAATCATTCTGACCTCAACTGTTTCTGCTATGCTCGGGCTTTCCAAGAATTCCATTGGAACTACATTTAGTGTATCCACATCTTTGGTGGTAGCAAGTCGAGCCAGAGCATCAACATTGGAATTCTGCTCGTGGGGTACTTCTGCAACGAAGCTAAACTCAAATTCAGACAACTCACCCTTAACCTTGGCTAAGTAGGACGCCATCTTGATACCTCAAGCTTAGTGTACTCCCAATATATGATTGACCATGAGCTGAGAATCACTATAACATTGGATCGCCTTTGATTTTAGCTCTTTCGCCACCGTTATCCCTGCCAATAAGGCCTCATATTCGGTTTCGTTGTTGAATGCTTCGAATCTGAGCCTGAGAGCTGTATGGAATCAATGCCCTTCAGGTGAGATTAAAATTATCCCAGCTCTCGATCCATTTTCATTAGAGGATCCATCAACAAAGAATATCCATGGTTCCTACACTGGTACCCTTATCGGCTCATCCTGAAAACCTGTGCACTAGACCACAAAATCAGTGATGGCTTGACTCTTGATTGTTGTCCGTGGCATATATAATATTTCGAACTGGCTGAGTTCGATGGTCTATTTTAGTACACGTCCTGAAGTTTCAGGTTTTTGCAAAACCTGCCTTAAAGGTTGGTCGGTTAAGACGTGGATAGTATGGGACTGAATATATGGTATGAGCTTCCTTGAAGCCAAAATAAGACAGAACATGAGCATTTCTATTAATGGATACTGGGACTCATCTTCGAGAAGTCTTTTACTTACATAATACACTATTTTCTGCGCCCGATTTTCTTCTCGAACTAACATTGCATTGACCGCATTTTCCGTCAGGGCTAGATACAAAAAAAAACATTTCCTAGACGTTGGTTTTCATAGTACAGGGTGTAACGCCCTACTACTCAGGGGTCATTACACTGTGTATTTTAAATATTGCTAAACTCACTAAACGAGTCATTTGGCCATAATCGTGTAACTAAAGGTGATTAACGATTTAGGGTTAAAAAATTTGGTCAAAGGTTCAACCGTTTCACTAAAATGTTTACTTAATACATGGGATCCCAAAATACATTTAAAAGGTTAATTACAATGAAAAAGTTACAACCTGCCGACCTAAGCGGAAAAATAGGGTTTGACCTTAGTTCCTCTTTAAAACCTCAGCCGTGGTGGTCGAGCAGCCGCATATGTACAAATCGTCACCTAAGCTCTCCAACTCAAGGATGGTCCAACTTTATTTTCCCTTTACCTACACAACAAAGCACCCGTGAGCCAAGGCTCAACAAGAAAACTTAAACATGCTCATAATAAGTTAATAACATGTTACCAAATTATAATAAGCATGCCTAGCAGTAACAACCCTACTCATGCATGCATACCATTCATATAAATGACCACAATGTCATGTGTGCCAATAGCTCAAGATAAATGATCATTGAATCATATTGGGGCCCAATGCCCAAAATACATAATTAAAAAATCATACTGAGGTTCCATGCCCTAGGATATGGGACTGATAAGTCCCCTCGAGGCCCTTTGCCTACCCTCTATATAACCAGCCTTGGAGCTGGCCCAACGTACCTGGCACTGAGTTTTCCATGAATAATTGGTTGGTTAAGAGTATATCACGCTCCTAATTAGGCATAACCATATGAACCAGCGCTCAACGCATTATTGCCATCCTTGACTAATAAGTCAATGCTTTACGACCAACACTCAACATGCTAAGGCCGTCCTTGACTAATAAGTCAATGCTTTACGACCATCACTCAGCGTGCTAAGGTCGTCCTTGACTTATAAGTCAATGCTTTACGGCCAACACTCAACGTGTTAGGGCTGTCCTTGACTAATATGTCAATGCTTTACAACCAGCACTCAGCGTGCTAAGGCCGTCCTTGACTAATAAGTCAATGCTTTACGACCAGCACTCAGCGTCATATGGTCATCCTTGACTAATAAGTCAATGCCTTACAACTAGTACTCAGCGTGCTAGGGCTGTCCTTGACTAATAAGTCAATGCTTTACGACCAACACTCAGCGTCATATGGCCGTCCTTGACTAATAAGTCAATGCTTTACGACCAGCACTCAGCGTGCTAGGGCCGTCCTTGACTAATAAGTCAATGTTGGGGCCCAACCCTAGGATATGGGACTAATAAGTCATCCTGGGGCCCATTGCCCTATTCTCTATATAACTAGCCTTAGAGCTGGCCCAACGTACCTGGCGCTAAGTTTTCCATGACCAATAGGTCGGACAAGCGTATGATGCAATCCTGGCCAGCCTAACCAAAATGACCAGCGCTCAACGCGCTATTGCAACCCTTGACTAATAAGTCAATGCTTTTCGACCAGCGCTCGATGCTATTGTAGACCTCGACTAATAAGTCAATTCTTTTGTCAATTATATAATGCTAACATGCATTCATCGTACATCAAATATACAGATACAAAGCATTCAACATTCTTAATCAATAATCACAGGCATAATCATAATCATGCACATACTCAGACGTTCATGCCCTATTCATGTATTCGTTCAACAATTCAGGCCAAGCCATAATCACATGCATCACATACTGTGTAATGTCCCAAAATTACCTAATAAGGCTCACGACCTTGATTAGGGGCCCAAGATGGTAATATATGGAATTATATGTTTATTTGATATATTTGAATGTGATTATGTGAGTTATATGATAATATAACTAGTTATGCATGTTTAGGGATATTAAATATGCATGTGGGCCTATTTCTTATTAGAAGGGATCATTTCGTAATCTGGCCCGTTATGGGCATAATTGTATATATGTTCATATATGTGATATATGTGAGAGACCACATTATTATGTGGGTTTATTTGGGTTACTCGGCACGAGACGATCCTAGGGAGCAAGTTAGCGGGAAAGTCACAACGGGACTCGATACCCGACTTGGGTGAGTTAAGGGGTATTTTAGGTATCTGGTATTAAATCGGGTTATCGGGCAATGGGAATGAATAATTGAGGATATATTTGGAGTTAGCGAGATTAGGAGGGAATATTAGGGATTTTGACCATTTTACCCTCGGGGACGTTTTTGGTACCCCGAGCCTCAGGATTAGCTTAAGTCGTTTGAGCCTCAAGGAAACAAAAGCATAAATACTTAAACACCTCACTGAACCGAATCTCTCTCTCTCTCTCTCTCTCTCTCTCTCTCTCTCTCTCTCTGTCAGCTTCCCTAAGTAACTTCTTGAAGAACTAAGTAGATTTTGGTTGGAAACTAAGGAATTGAAGGCTCGGGATTATAATTCGGATAACTTGTGGCTAGGGGATCACCATTCATAGCTAAGGTAATACCTTAATCCTTGTTTCAGATTGATTTCTGCCTAATTTTCCTTAAAGTTTGAGGTGTTCTTCAGCTTGTGGCTCAAGTATGAGAGTTTGATTTTTGGTGGGTTTTTAATCTAGATTTTAGTTGGGTTTTGTTGCTGATAAGATATTAAAACTGCTATGATGATTGCATTATTTTTTTAGGGTGGAATTGGGATTGTTTTGGTTGAATTTGGCTGATGAAAAATGGAGGAAATCTGGGTTCGTAGGGCCAAGTCACGAACCTCTTCTTGAGGGGCCGTGACCCAACATAACTCAGAGCCCTTAGGGGCTTCTGTCTGAGAGGCGCATTGTGACCCTCAAGGGCAGGTTGCAGCCCATGTTCCATTTCCAAGGGAGGAGGGCCTCTGACTTGAGGGGCGCACTGTGACCCTCAAGGGCAGGTCGCAGCCCGCCAGGGCTGTTTTGGCCATGGTGAGTTTTTAGAGACGGGAATCTTTTCCTTAGGGCTCGGGATTGATTCTACTACCCGGTTTAGTAGAATTTGAGGTCCCAGAGGCTAGGACTTAGTCCGAAAGCCTTTATTTGCTTGTTATTGATGGAATCCTATATTATGGTTGTGACTAGGTTATCGCTAGGGGCTCAGAACTGGGATCGTGCTCGAGGGTCATTCTTATTTTACGTTATACTCGGACCTGAGGTAAGAAAATTGCACCCAATACATGTTATATGTGATTAGGGCTTGGCTCGACTGTTAAGAATAATTATGAATAGGGCTTGGGCCCTTGAGAATGATTATGATTAAGTTATCATTCCATTTATTGATTAAACATACTTGAATATTCTATACCTGCTTAAGTGTTTCATGATTGTTCGCATGGTCTGCGTGGCTAGGGCTTGGCCCCCTTAAATAAGCACGAGTATTACTATGATTATGGTTACTTGATGATGTTATGTCATTAATATGTATGCATGTTTTTCTTGTTGAGGTATGCCTATCCATATCTATTTCTGTATTGATATTCAAATACCTGGATCAAGGCTTGATTTATTAGTCAAGGATGACAATTGCGCGTTGCGCATTGGTTGAAAGGCTTAGGCCTAAACTAGCAACATACTATTATGTTGGAAAAAAAAAGTGTTTGGCTAGCTCTATGGCTAGTTACCCAAAGCTAAGGGTGAGGGCCCCAGATGACTCTATGGTCACATATCTAGGGGATAGGGCCCCGGGGTTGATTCTAAGGTCAACTGTTTAGGGCAGTGGCCCCAGAATGGTCCAATGACTGTTTATTTATGATTGTATGTCGATATGAGTAGATTATTACCACTATTATGCACATGCTTAAGTTTTCTTGCTAAGCCTTAGCTCACGGGTGCTTTGTGGTGCAGGTAAGAGAAAAGGAAAGCTTGACCAGCCATGAGTTGGAGAGCTTCGGTGGCGGCGTGTACATATGTGGCTGCTCGTCCACCCCGACCGAGGATATCTCAGAGGAACTAGGATTGTAGCCCCGATTTTGCTGCTTAGGTTGGTCGACTATAATTTTGATGTATATACACCTTTTCTAAAAGTTTGGTTGTATTATTTTGGGATATAAACTTTTTAAATAAAAGTCAACAGTTCCTTTGACCAAATTTTTTAACCCTAACCTTTGACGTTAACCTTAGTTACACGTTTATAACCAAATGACTTGATTAGCAAGTTTGACACAATTTAAAGTACACAGTGTAACGGTCCTTGATTAGGAGGGCGTTACATACCGGGTGCAGTTTTCTTACCATTAGTCCAAGCATAGGTTACAAATGAACGACCCTCGAGCACGATCCCGGTTCCAAGCCCTTAGCAATAACCTAGTCACAACCATAATATAGAATCTCATAATTAATGAATAAACACAGGCTTTTGAACTAAGTCTTAGCCTCCGGGATGTCGAACTCTACTAAACTGGGTAGTAGGATCGATCCCGTGCCCTTAGGTTTGAGTTCCCATCACTAAAATCCCATTTTGGCCACTTTTTCTATTTTGAGCCTCGAACCGTTCAAGTCAGGGCGTAATGCCCTCTCTGACTGCACCCCATGCCGTGGCGCACTTAACAGGCACTGTGGCCCAAATAGCCTAGCAGCCAGCTCTTTCTCCTTCATCAAGCTTGAGCAACAGTGCCCAAGAACAAGGCCACGACTCGACCTTGAACTCAACCTTTTTCCTCAATTTTCCCACATACAAACCCTCCATAAACCTATCCAAACATATCCAAATCCAAAAAACAAAGTTCCCAATCAACTCAACAGCCTAAAACCACCAAAACCCAAGCTCCAAACAATTCAAGAACTCATCAAAACATAAAATCCAATCCAAAACTTAAGAAACTTACAAAAACGGAAACTCAAAAATTCAAAGCTTAAATGACCTCTGATTATGCCATTTCCCACTACATCCTCAGGCTATCAAGCTTCTAGTCTTCCATAGAATTGTTATGACTCTAACCTTGCTTGAATCTGAGTCCTAAAACTCGAGTTTCCTTTGAAAATGCTAATGGCGTCAAAAAGAGAACGGGAGAGAGAGAGAGAGAGAGAGAGAGAGAGAAAGTGTATTGAACGTATTTTTCTTTGTGACATGTTACTTTGAGTTTAAGCAACCTTAAGCAAATCCCAATGCTCGGGGTACCCTAAAATGTCACCGGGGGTAAAATAGTCAAAATTCCTTGAATTCCCTCCTGATCTCACTGAGTCCAAATATATCTTCAAATAATCATTCTCATTACCCAATATCCCGGTAATGTACTAAATACCCAAAATACCCGTTGACTCTTCCCTAGTCAAGTATTGGTCCCGTTGTGACTTTCCCACTAGCTTGCTCCCAAGGATCATCTTGTGTCGAGTAACCCAAATATATCCACATAATGATGTGGTCTCACACATATATCACATATATGCCAAATATACCCATAACGGGCCAAATTACGAAAATTTCCCTTTTAATAAAAAATGGGCCCACATGCATATTTAATACACCTAAACATGCATATCAAGTCATATTATAATATAACTCACATAATCATATAATGATACACATATATTTCACATAATCACATAATTTCCATGATTTTCTATCTTGACCCCCTAATTAAGGCCCTAAGCCTTATTAGGTAATTTGGGATGTTACATGGGGGTTCAGCCAGATGAGCTTTCAGGTCGTGAAATGCCTGTTTGCATTCTTAGGTCCACTCGAACTTCTTGTTTCCTCTAAGCAAGTTGTAAAATGGGAGACACTTGCCAGTGGATTTTGAAACGAAGCAGTTTAAGGCTGCCACCTTTCCAGTTAAACTTTGCACTTCCTTACGCGACCTAGGCGAAGGCATTTCCAGCAACGATATGATTTTCTTTGGATTTGCCTCTATCCCCCTTGTGTTGACTATAAACCCTAGAAACTTTCCCGATGAAACTTCAAAAATGCACTTATGGGGATTTAACTTCATGTCATACCTCCTTAGTGCGCCAAAACATTCTTCAAAGTCGGATACATGGTTACTGACAGTCTTTGATTTAATGAGCATATCATCGACATATACCTCCATGTTTCTCCCAATCTGGTTAATGAACATTTCGTTGACTAATTGTTGGTATGTAGCACCGGAATTCATCAGCCCGAATGGCATAACTTTGTAGCAGTATACGTTATTGTCATTCATGAAGTTGGGATGGTCTTGGTGTGCAGGGTTCATCGCGATTTGATTATATCCAGAATATACATCCATGAAAGACATAAGCTCGTGATCTGCTATGGCATCTACCAACTGATCAATTCTTGGTAATGAGAAACAGTCCTTAGGACAAGCCTTCTTGAGACAGGAGAATTCAATGAAAGTTCTCCACTTCCCGTTTGGCTTCGGGACCAGAATGGGATTAGCAACCCAGATCGGGTATTTTGCTTCCCTGATAAATCCACATTTAAGTAGGCGAGCTACTGCTTCTTCCAATGCTTTCGACAGTACTTTCCCCAAAAGCCTTCGTTTTTGGGACTTTACAAGCACATTCTTGTCCAAGTTCAAAGTATGCATTATTATACTCAGACTGATTCCCACCATATCTTCATGCGACCAGGGAAAGACGTCCAGGTTCTTCCTCAAGAATTCGACCAGTGCCTTCTTCCTTTCAGCTCCAAGATTTTTCCAACTTTTACAATTCTTGAAGGTGTTTCTGGGTCGATATTGATTTCCTCGAGCTCTTCTACAGCTTTGAGCTCAGATTTATCTTCGCCTATTCACGAATCAATGTTGTCCTATTGGGCGACCTCGTTATCCCCTTCTCGAGGTTCTTCCGTCCCACGGGTAACTTCCATTTCCCGAGACTCCTCACCTTCTTCGTCTATGAACATTGCTTGTTGCCCGGGTTGTGATTTTCCCTTCATGGCTAGCATCCTCCTCTGTGAAAATGATTGGTTGTTTTTCCAACCGGTGTTGTTTTGATAACCGTTGCTGCAGGATAAATTCCATACCGTTATGAGTTTTTAGCTCCTGAGTCCTTGGCTAACTTGTCGGAGTTTCCAGAGCTGGATGAGAGTTCTGCCTGACAGATTGATTGGGAACAACTCGATTTTGGGTGTACTGGGTTAACGGTCTAGCCCAAATGAGAGTCTTAATCTCATCCTTCACTTATCGGCAATCATCGATATTATGACCAATGTCATTGTGGTATCAGAAAAACTTTGAGGGATCTCTCTTCGCCTTCTGATGACTTAATGGCTCTGGTTTCTTCCACGGAAGGCGATTAGAGTTTGCCAGGAAAACATGTTCCCGTGTATCCGTCATGTCAGTGTAGGTGGCATAAATAGGCTTGAATTTTTGCTCAGACATGTTTTTCTTTGTGTCGTTGTTGAACAAAAGGGTTCATAAAGAAAGGAGAAGAACAAAAGGTGCGTAAGTTGTTGAAACCATTTATGGATTAAAGCAAGCATCTAGATCTTGGAATATCACTTTTGATGAAACAATTAAAACTTATGGCTTCGAACAGAATGTCGATGAAGCATGTGTGTATACATACATCAAAGGAAAAGTGGTGGTTTTCTTAGTTCTTTACGTTGATGACATTTTTTCATTGGGAACAATGTAGAGACATTGTCAAACGTAAAGAAATGGTTAGCTGAAAAGTTCCAAATGAAAGATTTGGGCGATGTGAGCTATGTTATGGGAAACCAAATCCTAAGGGATAGGAAGAACAAGCTCTTGGCACTTTCTTAGGCTAATTATATATATAAGGTTCTTGAAAGATTCTCTAAGGAGAATTCCAAGAAAGGTCAATTAACGTGTAGACATGGAATTGCTCTCTCCAAGGAACAATGTCCCAAGACACCTCAGGAGGAAAAGGATATGAGAAAGTATCCCTATGCTTTAGAAGTTGGGAGTCTAATGTATGCTATGTTGTGTACTAGGCCTGACATATGTTATGCAGTTGGGATTGTAAGTCGTTATCAATCAAATCCTGGTTTGGAACACTGAATTGTAGTAAAGCACATTCTCAAGTATCTTAGAAGAAGGAGAGACTATATGATGGTATATTCAAGGGGTGAGCTAAACCAGACTGGATACACTGATTCTGGTTTCTACTCAGATAAAGACAGTCAAAAATTGACATCTGGATCAGTGTTCATTCTTGGTGGAGGAGCTGTGGGCTGGAGAAACATTAAGCAATCCAGCATAGTTGATTCAACCATGGAAGCCGAATACATAGCGGCTTGTGAAGCAGCTAAGGAAGCGGTTTGGTTGAGGAAGTTCTACACTGATCTGGAAGTTGTTCCAGATATAGATAATCCACTAATCCTGTACTGTGACAACAGTGGAGCAGTAGCTAATTCCAAAGAACCTAGAAGCCACAAGAGAGGGAAGCATATAGAAACGAAATATCATATGGTAAGAGAGATTGTACACCGAGGTGATGTGACTGTTATGAAGATAGTGTCGGAACAGAAGTTGGCTGACCCGTTAACCAAGACACTTCCTGCAAAGTCGTTCATGGGTCATGGGAGCAATATGTGATTAAGGGAAATGCCTCACTTGCTTTGAGGGCAAGTGGGAGATTGTTAGGATTAATGCCCTAAAAGCATGTAAAGACATTTTATTGGTTTTAAATAAAAGTACAATTTTATTATATTTGAATGTTATAATTATTGTTTAAATTAATTATATAATAATATTAAGAAAATTCCCTATTCATTCATGAGAAGATGATCTTGTATTTGTATGAGAGAATTAAGATCATATATATAATGAATAAAATAGTCAGTAACATATTAAAGTAATAAATCTTTAATGAATGGTTACTAGTATGGTTTGCTAAGCATACGAGATGCAAGTAGTCTAGATTCGAATTACTGATGTGGATAGACATCTTAGTAAAGATGTTGTATATAATAGAGATTATATATAACAGGACCGATGAGAATTAATTATCTTTATAAACTTGTCGTTTGACGTAAAGATTTAATTCTTGTCATAACAAATGATCATTTGTAGATCAGTCTAAATCTTGAGTATTCATGAACTCTTGTTTATGTTTATTGGATATTTTGATTCACTCGTTAAGGTCTCTTATAATAATGAGGCTAATGACTTTTGTTTTGGAGATTCAATATCATGAATGGTTGGGAACATGAATTAGAATATTGGAATCCATGCTTTCCTAACGGATCGAATATTGGTTCCCTTAAGGGTTGATTCTGGAACTGAATAGTTATTAAGCTCAAATCTATAATTAGATTATAGATTAATTATTCGTTAGTGAATTAATGATACTTAAGGATCAAGAGGTAATTATAAGGGTAAAACGATAATTTTGACCAACTCTAATTAACAAACAAATAATGGAGGACAGAACCACATATAATCAATATATCAATTGACTACTAGAGAAAAGTCTGTAAATATAATTCTATAAATACTTAGAGTGCAATTCTATATTTGTAGTGGAGTAATCATGGAATTAATAAAATATGTTATTAGATTAAAGAGTTTAATTAATAATCTGGTTTATTGGAGCTTCGTATTTTAGGTCCATGGTCCCCATATCACCTCTGTCCTACGCTGTCAAGGGTAAAGATGTCAAAAGAAAGATTTGTTAAGAGAAATGACTAAGTTACAAAGGAATTAATTTTCCAGGGCAAGAACATAATTATTTGATAATTATGGGTAATTGATAAATTGTGAATTAATTAATTATTTAACTATATAGTTTTTATTTTGAAAAACTATATGTTAAAATTAATATTAATATTGTTTGGATTAATATAAAGAGAGAAAATAATAAATATATTTTTTATAATATGATATTTATTTATTTATTTAATTTAAAACTAATATTTTAAGGTAAAGTTAATTTTAAATTAACTGATATTTATGTTGGAATAAATATCTTGTCTTGAAAGTTGATTAAATAAACAAATGAGAAATTAGGGCAACCTTAATAGGACTGGGCGATACACACTGTACGAAGTAGAGTGTGTGACGTCTGTCATCTGAGTTTTTATTCATGGGATTTGAATTTTGAATTTCAAATAAATTTGTTTAATCAGTTATTTAATTATTCTTTTTAAATATGATTTAAATAAATAATTAAATGAAAATATCTAATCTGTTTTAATTTGAATTATATTTTAATTAAATAAAAATTATTTAATTAGATTAAAATATCTTTATAAATATGATATACTCTCTCTTCATAGCGATAGTTTTCTCTAAACCTGAAAATTATTCTAACATTCTCTTTGTCAAAATTCTCTAGATCTCATGTGTTAAGTCCATCTAGGAAGTCACATAAATCAACCGTTTGAATCCTACGTGTTCACACACGTCCTTGTGTGTTTGAGGATTGGTCTGGAAGATCAGGGTGTGAGTTCTTAGAACACTGGATAGGAAGATCATTGATTTATAAAAAAACACTCAATGACACTTGATAGGCTACAAGAGTTTAATATTTATATATGTATATGATCTTGGCTGGTATTAAAATTTATTGAAATGGGTCCATATATTCCGCTACGTACCTTTGATTTGATCACTTAATACCAACATTTTATCCACTCCTGAGCTCGGGCCAAGTCATTTACACTTTTAACCCTTTTTCGCTGGAGCTCCTGCCATAGATCGCCTCCCATTAGGCTTCCTGTTCTCATTGCCATGAGCCTGGAGTTATCATCAACGTCTCTAGCTCGTGCTGCAACATTGCAGAATATGCTCAGATATGCTTTCAAGGACTCACCAGGTTGTTGTTTTATGTTGGCCAATGAGTCGGCCTTTACGCGAGCTTCCTTTGAAGCTCAGAACGCTTTCTTGAACTCGGAAGATAAGTTATTCCAAGAGCTTATCGAATGTTTTTTGTACTTTTTGAACCACTGTCTGGCAGGTTCAATCAGAGTTGTGGGGAATAGAATACACCTTAGGACGAACCCGATATTGTGGGCCATCATCAACGTATTGAACATCCTGAGGTGGTCGGATGGATCTGCATTTCCATCAAACATTGGAATGTTTGGCATCTTGAAGCCAATATGATTCCATAGCTGTTGTAATGTTCGGGGCGAAAGGTTCGAGCTCCTCATCGGAGTCACAACCATCAATCCCCTTTCCAGATAAGAGCTTCTTCATTTGATCCTCCATCAAGGCCAGTCGCTCGAGGGTTGGGTCTTTGGTCTCTAGGTTATCTGGGAGCTGGTCTAGCTCCCATCCTATTGTACGTGTTTGATGGCTTATTGTCCCTCCAAGTTCAAGCTTAGTTAGGTGGGACATTCCCATTGTCGTGTACGATAGACGGACCTCCCTTGTGTTGAGTATAACTCATAGTATCATTGCGAGCTGGATACCTCCTTTGTGAATTCAAATGATCACGCAAGTGAGGATGTGCATCGAAACGAGGACTTTGTGCTGAACTAAGATGATTCCTCAGGTCGCTCTCAGACCTGCCTCCACGTTGGATCCCCGTTCAGTAACTTCCATTTGCGAAACT
Organism: Humulus lupulus; assembly: GCF_963169125.1. Classification (NCBI taxonomy): domain Eukaryota; kingdom Viridiplantae; phylum Streptophyta; class Magnoliopsida; order Rosales; family Cannabaceae; genus Humulus; species Humulus lupulus. The sequence continues at coordinate 58,101,412 of NC_084796.1, read as the reverse complement.
TACATTTCGCGCCTGAGGTTTAGGACCTGGATTACCATCACGTGCCTGTGGGACGTGAGTGTCTACTAGTGGGGGAGGATTTCTCCTACTATTTTCACGAGCTAGAGCGTCTCTTTGTGGGCGCGGTGGTGTAGGATGTCTAACCGGTGATGGAAGATGTCTTATTGGTGAGGATATCCTCATTCCATTAGGACGAACTAAATTAACCCGCCTTGGTTCTACCCCAATGTCCCGAGTTCTCTGTTCCCGGGGCTCGGACTGCGGTGCAAGAGGATTTTTTGGGGTGTTTTGTCTCTGCGAATCTGTTCCAACTCGCCCTGGTGGGTTGTTATGGGCATTCATGGGAATCTTTGCTGAAGGCACGGAGCTGGGGGTTGCAATTCTGACCGACCGACTAACATGCAGATGATGGTTCCTGTGATGATTAGTGGGCTAAGCACTTTGATGATTTTGCTCTGAAGGTACATAGCTCAGAGTGGCGGTTCTGACAGAATGTCTGGGTTTGGATTGGTTATTCCTGTGGGACTTGTGGGACCCACTTTGCTTCTTTTTGACATTAGCATCGGTTGCAAGAGGGGGCATTATCCATCTCGATGGCTGTTAGATATCCTATATGAGGATTTGGTGGGAGTGACGCTGAACTCCCAATATTGTCTTGGCCCACTGGTTGCTTCCCAGGACGTTGTTGAACATCTGGGCCCTTTTCAGTGGGAACGGCTGTATGATGCGCTTCTTGCCCACCAGGCTGTTCCCTTTCATAGTCATCCATCAATCGAGTAACCACCATGATGAACATTGAATGAAACTTGTAAAGCACTAATTTGCTCTCAACGAAAGCACCAAACTATTGACGCGTTTTTTTGCCAACGGTAGATTTAGAAATCTAATAAGAGTATTAGTGCTTATTTGCAAACTGTAATGAACTTATAGGAATCTTTTCTTACACACACAATTTTACGTTGTTCAGTGGTTAAAATCCACCTAGTCCATGAGACAAAATTATTGCTCTCTCACAATTTCTGCAGAGTTTCAGTATTACCAAAAAGGCCATCCCTTTTCCTATCCATTATCCTTGATATTTATAGTGGAATTTTCTAGATAGGTTTGGGTAACCGTGTGCATAAACATGGTATACATTTAATATGGATAGTTCCTATTTACATCAGGATATGATTGCATAACCGAATATACTCCCGTCGTCTCAAATGATAAATTATAAATGTGCAATACAGCCTGGGCATTAATGAGCGTATAAAGAGCCTCTTAGTCTCTCAGGATCCTTCAGTATGCATCATGAACATGTTTTCACGAGCTAAACATCTTCATCGAGCTGGTGATCGAAGAATATCTGAACCTTAGTTCGGATTAACTTCAGAGCGCTCTAAAGGGGATATGGCCACCACATGTCTCGAACTAGACCGTCATCCTAAGAGGCAGCCTGATAATTACCTGAATGTCGTATTGCCAAGTCCTAACTCAAACTGCTCACATCATCATTAGCTAGATGTTCTACTTGTCTGCTTTCTCCATATATTCTTTTTCCAACTGTATCCCTAGCTGAGTGATTAAACTCGTGATAATTTTTAGGGTACAACAAAGTAAAACACATATGCCCCAAAATATATATATTTATAGCATTAATGAGTTTTATACAGCTTAGATATGATATAAAGTTTCATCTTATCTATTACAAAAGACATTCGTTACATATGAGATAAAGCTTCAAAATTATTACAAAAGACATTAGTTTCATATCTATTACAAAAGATGTTGTCAAAATAATGATATAACAACCAACTTGTGTGCCATATGTGTACAAAAAATATTTTTATATCACAAAAAGTTTGTCAACTTTACAAAATACTAGAAAGTACTCCTTCAACCATCCAAATGTTGATCCTTTATCCACTTAAGTTAGTACTCAGGTTCTTTCAACAATGAAAATCTCTCTATTTTCTTTCTAACCTAGTTCCCAACTTGAAAAATGGACTCACTAGTTGACATTCAAGAAACATTGCTAATTTATCCAAAACCTCTTGAATGCTACAACCATGTGGAACAGTTCTTATATACAAACTCCTACTTTTAATAACATCATAGATTTCACCAAGATGCTTGGTTAATTTGGCTGTTGTAGAATTTTTTTTTTACTTTCTTGAATTGTTTTTTTTTTCAAGTGTTTTCTCATGTTAATTTCTACTTTCAACTTCTTCATGGTTAGCCGAGCAACATCATCCACATTGCCCTCATTAACAAAGTGTTGCCTATTAAAAGGAGGCAATAATCTAGAAGACGGTGCCTAAGCTCTTGCACCTGTAGCCGTAATATCTCGAAATAATTCATCTAATTTAAATGTGTGCTCCAAACCATTGATTCGAAATTTTGAAGCTTTTGGATATTTCTATAGTATGTATTTTAGTTAGTAAAATTACAAAAAAAAAATGTAAATAAAAAAAAATTCATATAACATACTTGCAATTTAGCTTCTCACCACTCATTCATAACATCAACTTTTTGCATTTCCATGTCCCAACCAAGTCCACTCTCGCCTCTTAGCAATGCATCTCATAGTTGCCGTTCTTTTTTGACATTGTCCCAATGATTCTTTAATTGTTTTCGATCATAATTTCTTGATGTTGCCTTGTTAAATTTTTCAATACAAATCTTCCAACCTAGTTTGCCAAATGTGTTCTATTTCTATTTCCATTTATTGTTCTATTGCCAAATCAACCCAAATTTCATGTGTTTTTGGATCTCATATGGCTTTTGTGTTTGCTTGTGTCTCATCATTGGCCATCTACTTTAAATTTTAATATAAACTAATAAGAGAGCACAAAATAAATAACAATATTGACATTAAAATTATTATATCTAAATAATAATAATAACAATAAAAGATTAACTTTCTTGTTTGGTTTATATACAATATGTTATTGATATTTCTATTTTTTCAAGTCTTAGAAGTAAAAAGTTAATTTTGTTGTTTGGTTTATATACTATATAACTATATTTCTATTTTGTTTTTTCAAAATCTTAGAAATAAAAATTTAACTTTTCTGTTTGGTTTATATACTAAATGTTATTGATATTTCTATTTTTTTTTCAAGTCTTAGAAAGTATGAAAGTCAAGATGTGTTGCTTATTGACCTAGTATTAGATGTTTCGCATATTAATTTTATTTTGGAAAAATACTAGTTTGGCCCCTCTGTGTTTGCAAAATGGATCAAAATAGAATCTTGAGCCCAATTTTGTTCAAATATTTTTTCATTATGACCAAAATACCCTCAAGTTTATTAATTAATGAATTAATTAAATAATTAAAAATAGATTTTAAAATACAAAATAAATTAAATTATTTTAAAATGAATTAAAGTTAACTACATAATTCAAAATAACTTTTTTTTTAATTGAAATAACACAAATTTATAATAATAAGAACATAAATCAAACCAAAATCAACCGAAATCAAATCAAATTTCTATTCTTTAGTTCATTCTTCTTAGAGGCCCAAACTTGCAAACAAAAAGATTCAAATCCAAAACTTTAAATCACAATGTCAACCTTTTACAAAAATCATCAACAAACAAAAATACACATAACACATGCAAAAATTCAAAATCAGATATAAGATATGTTCAAAAATCCAAAAATTCATCTACCATTGTTGTGAAGTTGCATAGATCGCCACCTCCACCTCCACCTCTGGCCTCCCTCCTCCAATCGCGAAATTGCTCCTAGATCCCCATAGTCGTGAAGCTACATAGATCTCCACCTCTACCTCCAGCGTCCTTCCTCCAATCGCGAAGCTGCTCCTAGATCCCCACAGTCATGAAGCTGTCCAGACGCATCCTTGCGACATCTAAAGCATAGTTCGTTGAGCCCTTCAACCGAGTTCTTTCCCCAACTCTGTGGTCGATGTAACTCTGTTGAAGACTGTTGAAGACTCTCACCGCACAACCCTCACACAACCCTTGACCCTCGACCCATTGCGACCAAGGCCGATCCAGCCCTCCCTCCGTGAGCCCGTCGGCCAACCCTCCTTCCACCTGTGCCTGTGAGTTCGTCTCCCAACCAATAGAAGAAGAAGAAGAAGAAGATTAGAGATTTATGGTTGAGTTAGATTGGAAATTTAGGGTTACAAGAAGAGAGAAAGAGTTGGGTTTAATTTTAATTGGGATTGTTTTGTTTTGTTTTGTTTTTTAATATATTTTAATTGTTTTATTTATTTTAAAATATTTTAAAATTTTTTATTATAAAATTTACTTTTAATTAATTAATTAAAAAGCTTGAGGGTATTTTGGTCATATTTAAAACATATTTGACCAAAATTAGGTTCAAAGTACTATTTTGATCAATTTTGCAAAACATAAGGTCCAAATTGTCAATTAACAAAACACAGGGCCGATCGAGTATTCGGGCAAAACACAAGAACTAAATTTGTATTTTCCCTTTTATTTTTGTATTATTTTGGGCGTGGTATCATTTCATCTATTTGGTTTAATATTTATTATTATACTTTGTTGTTAGTGCCAAAAAAATAGAAAGTGCTCTAACTTAATGACTTGCTACTGATTCCTTCATTGATTTCTTTGAAACCAATAAAACATTTCTATGCAAAAATTGATTAGTATTATAACTACTTTGCAACACAGCCAACGTTGAATACAATAACAAGACTAGAATATGTCATAAAAAACAAGAATATAATAAGAAAACCAAAAAAGCTCACCAATTTATTTGAACACATTCCAAACTATAATTATTTACTTAAGAAATTTTCTAATATGTTTCAAGTTTATGAAGAAAAAAACATATTTTCTAATATTTAACTCCATGAAAAAAAATGTTCATTTACTACACCCATATAAGAAAAGAGGAGAAATTATTACCTAATCTTTAACAATGAAAGATGAGATGATGCTCACTGGATGGGTTTCGGTGGACTTCTCAACACAGGAAAAAGGGGATCAGAAATTAGAATACAAGTTATGAAAATAGGGTTTCAAAAGACATACATGGAATCAAAAAGATCACTTTGACAACAAAAGGTTAAAATTGTAATTAAAAAAGATTCATTAAAACTCATTTCAGCTTCTCGTGTCTTCTCTTGGAAGCACTTCTCAAGGAAGCTAATGGGTCTTACTTCTCTTGAAGAGCTTTCTAAAGCATAAAATCAAAACACAACATTCTCCCAAACAATCTGTAAAGTGCTTTTGGACTCTTAAAAGCCCAAAATTGGCTTCTACAAGCCTAGCCAACCACACCCGATATATAGAGATCAAGAACTCAAAACAACCCTAACAACCTAATACATGGGGTAAAACAACTAAACAGAAAACCAATTGCGTAAAGCACGTGCTAAAACGAAATCAAACAATACTAATATACATGGCTGAAAACTTTCCAAATGGAACACAAAAATAGAATTATAATTTTGCCAACACAAAGCTTAGCTAAAACCTGAAACTTACAAAAATGATGCCAAAACAGATGCAAACATTGATAAATAAAATAGAGAATTCACATACAAAACATTTTTTTAGTAAATGTAGGTTTCAAACATCAAAATAATGTTGTAATGTCCCAAAACTCATAATAAGGTTTAGTACCCTGGTTAGTGTGCTAGGAGGGCATAATTGAAAATTATGTGATTTGAATTAAATATGTATTAAATTATGTGAAATATATGAGTTTTATTATGATATGACTAATTATGCATGTTTATGTGTATTAAATGTGCTTAAAGACTTGCTTTTGTTAAAGAATGAGCATTTTCGTAAATTTGACCCATTGAGGGTATAATTGTAAATTTTTATGCTATGTGTTTGAGACCACATTATTATGTGGATATATTTGAGATATTCAGCTCGACTCAATCCTTTTGAGTATATTAGCGGAAAAGTCATAATGGGGATAAATACTCAGCTTGGAGTGAGCCTAGGGATATTTTGGTAATTCAACAAACTACTGGGATTTATTGGTAAATGAAATTAATTGGGGGAATAATAATTTGATTGGGAATTAGTGGTATAATTTGAGGTTTAGAGGGATTAGGCAGAATGACCAATATGCCATTAGCTTAGCTTTGAAGATAAGTGAGAGCTACTCTCTCTCTCTCTCTCTCTCTCTTGGTTTCCTTCTTTGAGAGGTTTTGAAGGCTTAGAGCAGATAACCAGATAACCAAATAACCAAGACTTGGATTTGAAGCTTGTGAATTTTGGTGGCCCTAAGGAGAATTGAAGTTGTTATTGGAGTTAGCAGCTCTCAAAGCCAACCTCACAGCTAGGATTTCTACACCAAGAGGTATAGGAAATTCTCCCTTGTTCTTAATTTTCTTGCTTTAGTTGTTCTTGGTGTTCTTGGGGAATTGAAGCTTGATTTTGATAAATTATTATTCTAGGTTGTATAAGTATGCATATTTATGATACAATGGTGTAGGCTACTGGATTGAGACATAAAATTAGCTCTGAATCATGGTTTTGAAAGTTAATTTTCGGATTGGGGAAAAGTTTGAGATTGAAAAACTCAAAGTTATAATTCTTGGCATTTTTGTGTCTGTGAGTTTTTTTGGTAAGTTTTTAGTGTTCCTTGGCACTTGAGTAACCTGTATTGGGGTCGAAATTGCTTTGAAATCAGGTTGGAAACTTGATTTGATTATTTTTGAAGATCCTAGGACGATTATGGGCGAATTTGGGTTTAGAAATCGCAGGGATGAAACCCAGAATATGGGGTTTGCGTTGTGGTGCAGCTGCGCCAGAGGTGGGCGTCCCTGAGCTTGTACAATTTCAAAATGTTGTTTTTTTAAGAGTTTGGGGAAAAGCTCGGGGGCACGAGAGGGGGGGTGTTCCATCACCCGGATTGGTGGAATTGGAAGTCCCAAGAGCTAGGGAGTAGTCCTGGAATCTGTTTTCGGAATTAGTTCTTAATGAGGATATTGTTTATGTTATGACTAGGACTACCGCAAGGCTCAAGAAAGCGATCGTGCTTGAGATCGTACCATTACTTGCACAGGACTCGAGGTAAGAAAAATGACACTTGCACCATGTTTAGGGCATCGGCCCCGACATGTGAATGCGGTTACAACTGCTTATTGAATTTGATTGGATTATTATGTTATTATCTGTGATTGCATATGATGCATCTATGGTTGTGCATTTATTTGTGAATGATCGGCATGAGCCAAATTCGGCTATAATAATGTGTAGTGTAGGCCGTAATGACAGGGCCACTATAGGGATGAGGTATGCACTCACTCGGGATGGGCCACATAAATGAGTTAAATGCTTGCACGAGTTAGTTTATAACTGTGAAGCATGTTAATTTCAATTTATATTTCATTGAATATATGTTTCTATTTAATTGGATTTTCTTATGGGCCTTGGCTCACGAGTACTTTGTGGTGCAGGTAAGGGCAAGTGTAAACTAGATGAGCCATGAGTTGAAGAGCTCTAGGGCGGTGTGTACATACTCAGTTTGCTCGACTGACACGGTCGAGATCATTTTCAGGAACTAGGGTTGAGTTCAATTTTTGCCGCTTAGCTCGGCTATTGCTGCAACCCCAAACATGTTATATTTTCTTTATAAACTCTTTTTGGGATCCCTTGTATATGTTTAAATTCTTTAATGAAAAGTTTAGCTCTTTCGACAAAATTTTTAATAACTAAATTGAAATTCTGTATTTTATAATTACCAACTTATTATTTAATTAATCAATTAATTAAATTCAGAATAATTAAGTTGGTACTGAAATAGATATTTTGTAGCTACAGACCATGGTTCTGTAACTACAGACCAGAAAACCAGAAAAGAACTAAAGTGCAGAAAATAAAAACACACAAGGTTTTTTTACGTGGTATCAACAATCCTTGCAGATTGCTACTAGTCCACGGGGCCATGCCCAGAGATAAGATTCATTAGTAAGATCTAAAAAATACAAAGTTTTTGACTTATGCATAAATAGACTCCCTCTTATTATATGTCACAATCTTGATTTATTCCACCGTGACAAATGAACCTTGCTGAACCTTCAAGAATACGAACTCCCTTCGATCTGCTTGAAGTGTGCTTGCTTCCTCCCGAAGCGAGACTTGAACCACCTTCTCCCGAAGGTTTGCACGTTGTTCTCCTCCTTTGTAGAACTGTTTGAAGACTCAAAACACTTACAAGGACACTGAAAAACAGAGGTAGAGTCGAACTCACTCACCTCTACAAAACAAAGACTCTCTTTTACAAATAAGAATGAAATACAAAAGGAGGTAACGGAAACCTAGCAGCCAATATGAGTATTTATAGTCATTATACTCATATTGGGAAACTAATACACGGTCTAAACCGACCTAAGCCCACAAGGAAACTTTCCTAAAAGAATTCTTCAATTTGACAAGATTTCCTCATTCTGTAGCTACAGAATCGTGAGCTATATATGGTAACAATCCATCCTTTGATGTAGGAATCGAGGCTTCCCTTTTATAACCTGATCATGCAATAAAACTCAATTATATTGTCAGATATAATGAGGTAATCGGCTGGAAAAAGACAGCTCAAAAAGATTTGTTTTTATAATAAAAAAGCCACACTATTTTTGGCAAACTTTCCTAAAATGGAAAAGTTTGTCATCAATTATACCTTTATTATTTAAAATAAATAAAACATTTATCAATAATATATATTTAGATACAGCCGAATATAATAAGAAAATACAAAATATTTTTGTCAAAATAAATATGCCAAAAATGGAATTAACAATCTCCCCCTTTGGCACTTTGATTGACAAAATATTTTGATGAAAACAAACAAGGATGAATGTGTAAAACAAAGTGTTAGAACCAAAAATGAGAGTATAAAAATACTCCCCCTGCATGAAAGCTTACTGTTGACGGTGAGAACTCGTCAACCAAGTTAAGTTAGAAAAACAAAAACGTAGAGATTATCGAAAGAAAAACTTTGAAGATCAAATTGGAAACTTAAAGAACACTTGTAGAAGAAAAATTATGAACTGAATTTGTATTTCTTATGGTGTAGTGCTACAGTGATTTTTCGAACCCCTTTCCAAGTAGAAGTGGAGTTCCTTTTATAGTGGGCTCTAATGGCCCCTGATAAAATGTGGTCCAGGGGACCAGGTAGTACGCAAGTACACTGTCAGGTGAGTGGCCTCATGGGTAGTGGTGTCTGCTCCAGTACATGATCATAGTTGGTGGGAGCACCTCCGCTTTAGTACTTGATTGTGCCTCCACTACTCGCCCAGTACAGGTGTCAGAGGAGTGGCGAGTGAGGACAACAATAGGTACCTCACTCGTACCACCACTACTTATCTGGCATTGGTATTATGTCCGTACTCTGACTCCTTTTGGTGTGTTAGTGCGCTCCGTACCCATAGGAAAAATGGTGTCCCATTGGTGGCACTAATCTTAGGGAGAGAGATGAGGCCTCTTCAACGAGGCCTGCTACGTATACGGTAAGACTTGACACCCATGTGTGAGTCGTTGATCTCACTTCATGAGATCGATGCCCTGTGGCCCCCATTTGCGAGGTGCAGGTGTGAGGCGGTAAGGACCCATGCAATGGCCGTGCCTTGCGAGGCTCCCAAGGGCGAGAGGCCTTGCTACGCTTGCCTCCTTGCGACACAGATCCAGGCGATGGCGCGATGGCCTCCTGAGAAGGTGATGGCCCGAGGGCCTCGCGGAGGCGCCAGCGCATGAGGGCCTTGCGTGGCGCATCTCCTGGGCGAGCACGATGGCCTCGCGAGAAGGTGCCAGCCCGAGGGCCTCGCAGAGGCGCCAGCGCATGAGGGCCTCGCACGGCGCATCTCCTGGGCACGCACGATGGCCTCGCGAGAAGATGATGGTCCGAGGCCCTCGCGCGGTGCATCTCTTGGGCGAGCACGATGGCCTCGCGAGAAGATGGTGGTTCGAGGGTCTCGCATGGCACATCTCCTGGGCATGCCCAATGGCCTCGCAAGAAGATGGTGTTCCGAGGGCCTCGTGTGGCACACCTCCTGGGCACGCCCAATGGACTCGTGAGAAGATGGTGTTCCGAGGGCCTCGCGTGGCAAACCTCCTGGGCACGCCCAATGGCCTCGCGAGAAGATGGTGTTCCGAGGGCCTCGCATGGTACACCTCCTGGGCACGCCCAATGGCATCGCGAGAAGATGGTGTTCCGAGGGCCTCGCGTGGCACACCTCCTGGGCACACCAAATGGCCTCGCGAGAAGATGGTGTCCTGAGGGTCTGGTGAAGGCATAGGCGCATGGGGGCCTTAGCACGTGCTTTGGATCTTTTATAAGCATGGGATTTTGAGCATCCACCCTTGCCCCCCAGTCTAGGAGAGGACCTTTAGGTGCTTTAGTAGACTCTCCTTTTTTATTCTTATAAATAGGTCTTCATGTCTAGCCTATTATTCACACCTTACCTCTTCAGCTTAGTGGTTTTTGGATCCTTGCTCCTTTCAAGAGGTGAGGGGTTCAATCCCCCACAACCTCACTTTTGATATAGTTTTCTCCTTTTTTTTATTATATATTTGAGCTAATTTTTGGTATGTCTATACCCCTTCATATATTTGGAGGCTAACACATCTTTTTATTTTTATTTTTGCAGACGCGTGCTTTCGACCATTTGGCTCTTTTTGACCATGACGGTACTTTTGGCCCCTAACCTCCTTTTGACCACGACAACATTTCATTTTTCTTGCTTGAGGTATATTCTCTTTTTCCCTTATGTTTATTGGGTCCACATTAGCACTACTCGGGATGGGGTATTTTGGCCTGAGCCCGTCGTGAGTTAGTCTTGAGGCATGCCCCTTTATTCACACCTCGTAGCGAGTCATTTAGAGTGTTTGTGCCTAGAAGTTTTGAGCCCATTCCTTTGTGTTTTGTAGCAATCCTCTCATTTATACGTGAACCCCTTTTTGCTTTCGGGACGAGGTCTCATGGCAAGTGACGGTCCGTTCGGCATACCCCCGGGGGTTGAGTTTGTTGACTTGTCTTCAGACTCAGAGTCCCGTGAGGAAAACCCTTACCAAGACTATGACTCCTTAAGGCAGGCCCGTATTCGTCATCTTGAGCACATGGCTGAACTTAGGCGTAAAATTTGGGTGGTGGAGAGTGAAATTGACTCGGTGTTGAGAGGAGACAGAGCACCTTTCCCCCCTGACCTTAGTGACCACGTAGCGAGCCTTAGGGTGACCCTTTTAGATTTGCAGGGGGAGTTGGAGTTTATGGAGGGACATCTTTCGCCTGAGGCTTCTAGCCCATCCTCGCCTAATGACTGTCATGGGGCCGCTTCTGCTTCTCTTCAGCCCTTATTTTTGATGTTCCCTAGCTTAGCGCTTCCGCAGCCGGTGCCCCGGTGGAAGACTCTTGCTAGGAAGAGAAAACGGAGGGTCAAGTGTTCTGTCTCTTCCTCACCTTTTTCTTTTGGTTTTGCAGATATGCCGAAGGGAGGACGATGACAGGTATCCATCAATGACCAGGACGATGCCCCTTTATTGGCATCCACCTTGGTGTCCCACGTGTCAGAAAATAAACTAAGGGAAATTGTGAAGCACTACCGTGTTCCTCCAGAGTCGCCTTATACACCCCTTCGGACAATTGCCAGGCTGACTGCCCTAGTCCCGGCTTCGTGGCCCTTAGTGAGCACATCCTGAAGGCGGGTGGTACCATCCCATTACACCCGTTCTTCGTTGCGGTCCTCAACTAATTTGACCTTGCTCCACTTCGGCTGGCACCCAACAGTTGGCTGACCTTGAGTTGCCTTTTTATCGCGTTTGCGGAACTTGCCAAACGTGCTCCTACGGCGCTAGAGGTGCACTTCCTGTACAATCTCATGCCCTCTCCCAAGTCCAAGCGTTTATATTACCTGCAAAAATCCAATAATGAGGTCCCTTTGATAGAGGGCATAGTGTCTAACCTGGGGTCCTGGAAGCAGGACTTTTTCTTCGTGAAAGGCCCTCTTTCTGTTCGTGAGCACTTCCGTTCCGCTCCCAGTAAGTACCTCGAGCCACCTTTTCTTCTCTTTTTTCCTTTTGTTGAAACTTATTGTTTTATAACTTATGTTTGTGTCGACAATGGTGTGGATCATGCAGAGCAGTTCGCCATACCCGAGGTTGTTGGGTCGGAAGCGGATGCTGTGAAGGATCTTATCAACACTGACCCCGCCATGAAAAAGGATGTGTACCTATTCACTGTGGAAAATCTTAACCTTCACAGGCTGTCCCTGGTTTTAGATCCCAGGTTGCTGTGGACGATTCCTGGGTCAAAGAGGATGAAGGCTGCATCGGTTGAGCCTTGCTCGGGTGAAGGTGAGGCTGAGGATGTGCCGGAGGAAGTCCCCCTTGGACACGGGCGACCTTGCCAGCTATCCTCGTCCCCTGGGGGATGTCCTCCCTTTGTCCCTTTCGACCCAGACATGGCTCCCCAATCCCAAGGTCAACATGCCATACCGGGACATTTTGTTTGCCCCGACCCCGCGGACTTTGACACTTTTACTCAGGCTCCCCTCGACCCCGGTCCATCGGGGGCTTACTTTCCCAATATTCTTGCACCCCCTCCTAATCTACCGGGGGCTCATTTTTCCAATTTTCCTGCGCCCCCTCCTGTTTCGGCGAGCAGGTCATCTGTCCTTACCCAGCCAGGTGCCCTTGACTCGGAACGGGTGCCCTGGGTGAGTCGCATGGAGACCTCTTACGGGCGGCGGTATGTCCAAATCGCCTCAGACCTCCCCGAAGCTGATTGGAATGGTCTTGGGAGTTTTTCTCTGTCGGACCTTGGGGAGACTCTGATGCGCACTACTGCTTGGGTGAGTTCATGTATCTTGTCTCGGCCTTATTATTATTATTATTTTTTTGTTACTTATCATTGTTGTTGTTATCTTTCTTGTGCAGGCCTATACTGTGGCTCAGTGGTTTGCTAACTCGGCTCACAATCTTTCCGCGTCGAGTACCGAGAGGGACCGTCTTACGGCCTGGGTCTCGGAGCTTGAGAGAGAGCTTGACAAGTCTAAGCTAAAAAAGGCTCGGGCGAAATTTTCTGCCTCATCAAAAAGGAAGAAGAAGGCGGTTGTCAAGGCCATGATGCTGCAGGAAAGGGTTACCAGCATAGAGGGCGAACTCCAGGGTGCCAAGGCTATCGCGGCTGCGTCGCAGGAGAGGGTCGCTTCCCTAGAGGCCGAACTTGAGGCTGCCAAAGCTGATGTAGTTGCGTCGCAGGAGAGGGTTGCCTCTTCAGAGGCGGACAGAGCAGCCACTGAGTATAGGTCTAGAGCGCGCCCTCTATGGTGTATGGAGGCAGGATCCAAACTTCGATTTCTCCTCCTTTGGCGAGCATGTCATTGCCCGGGCAGCTGGGTGGAACGCCTGGGGCAGGAGGCCCTGAGATCGTTATTTCATAATCTTTGCCAGTTAGCCCGTTATGGGTGTATGCTCATTTGAGCCTTGTTGTGCTTGTAATAATTTTTTTTTTTTAACCTTGCCATGTTACCAAGACTCTTTTTTAATAAATACATATGCGGTTATTCATTTCTTATTCCTCTGTGTTTGAGGTCTTTTTGAGCCTGTATGATGGGGTTTGGTAGGTTCCCCTCTTTCATTTATCAGGCTAAAGGTCCTTTGGAGCCCATGTGAAAGGGTTCAATGGGTCCTTTTTTGGTGCCCCTTGACTATTTCTATAAGGATATTTTGACCCCTTGGGTTCTAGCTATCCTTTTATATATTTTTGCACGCGCTTATTATTTTTTGCGAGAAGCGTCCTTCTCGTCATTATTCATAGTACTATTTTTGCAAGGGCCCTTTTTGGCTAGACGACTTGGTGGCCGCTCTAGGCTTATTGGACCTTTTGGCCTCCTTGATGTTCATAAGGGTAGCTAATCCTTGTGAACTTCAGGAGATGCCTTGCAAGATCTCCTCCCTGTTTGTTAGGGTTCACCACGAATTGCATTCCTTTTTTAAAGAATTTTGTTTAAGGCCCTGATGCAAGGGGTCCTTTTTAGGATCCTCCTGTTAGAGGGTCCTTTTTAGGATCCTCCTGATAGAGGGTCCTTTTTAGGCTCCTTTTGATGGAGGTTCCTTTTTAGGATCCTCCTGATAGAGGGTCCATTTTAGGATCCTCTTGTTTGCTGTATGCTTTGCCTTCATGGGCCACTATTCCCCCCTAAGTGTCTGGTGAAGTTAATCTCGGCGGGCACTTTGATTGATGCTCACATAAAGGAGAAAAATAGCATGCGAAGATGTGAACAGTTTCATTCATAGTAGGCAGGTTACAATGATATGTCTATATATATATGACAAGTTTACATCTTCTTGGGAGGTTATCTAGGCACCCTCCTTGATTCTTATCTTTTGAGCTAACATAACACGTAACAAACTAAGCATGGATACTGCTTGCATTGGATGAGGAAGTCTCACTAGTAGTACTTCTTGAGGTGCTCCGCAATCCATGCCCGAGGTACGACGGTGTCGTCCATGCGCGCCAGCTTATAGGAGTTTGGTGGTATGCACTAAGCGACCTGGTAGGGTCCTTCCCAGTTTGCTCCCAGTACCCCCGCCCCCAGGTCTCACGTGTTTGGGAGTACTTTCCTCAATACTAAGTCTCTTACCCTGAACTTTCTCTCCTGCACCCTTGAATTGTAATACCTCGCTGCCTGTTGTTGATACGTAGCCAGCCTTAATTGTGCCCTTTCTCTCTTGGCTTCCAGCAGGTCCAAGTTCTCGACCAACGCTGTGGTGTTAGCCTGGTCATCGTATGTTTGTGTGCGGAAGGAGTTAACCTTCATTTCTATCGGAAGGACAGCCTCGCAGCCGTAGGCCAAGGCGAAGGGTGTTTCCCCAGTGGTGGAACGGGGGGTGGTCCTGTAGGCCCAGAGCACATTCGGGAGCTCTTCGACCCAGGCCCCTTTCAACTTCTCCAACTTAGTTTTCAAGTTCCTTTTCAGGATCTTGTTGATGGCCTCTACTTGCCCATTAGCTTGGGGGTGTACTACTGCAGAGAAACTCCTCCTGATTCCTTTGGCCTTGTAGTAGTCTTCGAACACTCCTCCTTCAAATTGCGTTCCATTGTCGGAGATGATCTTGTAAGGTACTCTGAATTTGCAAACAATATATTTGTTGAAGAAGGTGATGATCTGCTTAGCCGTTATATTGACTAAAGGCTCCGCTTCCACCCACTTAGTGAAATAGTCGACCGCTACTACCGCGTACTTGGCTCCTCCTCTTCCGGTTGGCAGTGCCCCTATCAAGTCAATCCCCCACACAGCAAAGGGCCATGGGCTGGTCATGCTCACCAGCTCATTTGGGGACTGTCGTGGGTAAGTCGCATGTCTTTGGCACTTGTCACACTTTCTCGTGAAGTCACTCACGTTCTTCTCCATGGTAGGCCAATAATACCCTTGGCGGACGACCTTTTTTGCTGTGGACTGCCCCCCAGCATGGTTCCCACATTCCCCTTCGTGTATCTCTTGTAAAATTTTTTACGCTTCTCCCTTATCAACGCATCGCAGGAGTGGGGTAGAGAAGCCTCTCTTATACAAGATCCTGTCTACTAGGGTGTACTAGGCAGCTCTGTAAGCCAGTCTGTGGGCCTCCTTCTTGTCCAAGGGCGAGGTCCCGTCATTCAAGTACCTCCTAATGGGGGCAAACCATGGCTCCTCAGAGCTCTCGACCGTGTTGATCCTCTCTTCGGCTATGCTTGGCTTGGGGAGATATTCAACCGGTATAGACTCAAGCGTATCTTCGTCTCGCATGGAGGCGAGTTTCGCGAGTGCATTGGCGTTCGTATTTTTCTCTCTGGGGATCTGATCTATCGTGTATTTTTCGAACTGGTCCAAATATTCCTTCACCTTGGAAAGGTATGCAACCATTTTTGGACCTCTAGCTTGGTATTCGCCCTTGTACGCCCTGATTTTCCCACGGGCTGATTAGCGAGCTGAGCTACAGCCTAAGCATGATTATCTCGTGGACATCCCCAAAACCGGAGCTGCCATAATAAGATCATACCTCCTTAGCTCGAGGTAACCTGAGGGTTCGCCTCTGGTTACTTCGAGGACTGAGTCCGGGCTCTGAAGGCCGAAGGTCGAGTTAAGTATCCAGCTCGTGGTACGAGCTAGAGTTGGAGGCTATGACCCTTTATAAAGTCAACCACGCAAGGTAAACATGCATATATCAGACATCACGTGTATGATATATCCCTGACTTCTCGGACACGCAGCGTGAACGTGCGTATTCAGACACCCACGACTGGGTTAGGCCGTGTGGCCCATTATCTCCTTACCTATTGATTTGACCACACATATGTGTTAGGTTTAGGAATTAATCATGAATGTCACAGAGTTGACATGATAGGTAAGAAGGTCACGGGATGACCTTCTTACCAACTCCCAGGTGCCTTCTCCTATAAATATGGAGACCTTGGGAGTTAATAGGGGTTGGATTCTTTATTGTAAGAAAGACCCTGTAATCAAATATCAGGGATATAGCAATAATACTGACTAGTGGAGTAGAAGGATTTTAATCTTTGAACCACTTAAAAAACGTACTTTGAGTCACCATTTCATTTCCTAAGATCATATATCTATTTCGGTTCAACATAAGCACTAATCCCTTTCTCTTCTTTTCTTAATTTCCTGTTGGCGAAGAACCACGTCAACAGTTTGGTGCTTTCATTGAGAGCAAGTTCGATTAGTGCTGTCGCAAACATCCAACTATGGTGACTACTCGATCCAGGCATGGTAACGAGACAGAACAACATGATGGGCAGGAGGCTCATCATACTGCCACCCCTGGTGAACAAGTTCTTGAAGCCCAGCAGCGGCCAAGAAAGCAGCAGGTGGGCCAAGATGACACCGGAAGTTCGGCACCCCGGCCACCTAATCCAAACCCGTGTTATTACACGGCGGTGGAGATGGAAAATGCTCAGCTGAGGAGCCAGCTAGCAATAGCTAGCCAACAGATCAAGGATGTGCTGGCCCAACTACCCCCTCTCACAACCGATGCTAACGTCGGAGAGAGGCAAGGCGAGGCTCCTAAGTCTCACCGGGGTAACCGGTCCAGGCGTAGCCGCTCAGACAGACTTCCGACAGCCAACTCTACCCCTTCATCACACCATCGAGAGGCAAACTTTGAAGAAGTGCCTAGAGCCAGACAACAGCAGTACAGCCGTTCGGTCAGGACGTCGACTCCTAGCTCCCAACCATCCTCGAAAGCGCCTAGGGGAGCTCGAGGAAATTCCCGAAGGAGATCCGGGGAGGGCTCGCGGCATCAGCCCGTCCCCAACAACCGTCCTGCGCCTCGTCCAGATCGCCAGGGCCGAAAGGCCCCCACTGAACTTGATTCGTCCAGATGGAACCAGGATCGCATCTCCAGTCAGGCATCCTCCGTCTCCAATCAGATATCCATCTCCTCCTCGGCCCGTCCGAGATATTCCAGCCTACGGAAGTAGCAGGAGAGATCTTCCATCAGCTTGACCTTCTCGGCGTAGTAGGGCGCCAAGGGAAAGCCTAGGTCCTCAGCACCAAAGAAGAGCTCCAAGCCTCTCTAGCAGGAGCTACTGGACCGGCAGTTGCCGGAGTGACCTATCTGGCGGAGACCTGCGTCAGCTCCTAAGTTTGGCACAAAGCCCACAAGCCACTCGAGGAGGCGATCTGCGGGATCGCCTTAACTCTCATAGAGGGGAGCCAGCAGGAGACAGCCATGCTCGCTCAGGGGGGGCCCTGTCCAAAGTACGTAACGGAGGGAATGCCCCAAATAACCTATCTCAAGATAGGAGGGGCAATAACCCACCAAATATGTACAATGGAATTGGAGCTGTTGAACAGCCCCGGAATAACCAAGGACATCAGAACCAAACCCTCGAGCGTTTGGCCCAGATGGAGGAGCTGATGAGGAAGCTCCTGCCAGAAAAAGAAAAAGATGAATATGATTCAGGGGACGAGATGGAGCTCTTCGCCCCCAGCATAGCAGCAACGGCTTACCCACCTGGTTTTCGTATGCCGCACTTGTCTAAGTTCAATGGAGACGGAGACCCGTCGGATCACCTAGGGATGTTTAACACCCTGATGATGGCCCACAACATTGGCCCCGAGCTGAGGTGTTTAATCTTTCCTTCCACGCTGACTGGACCAGCCAGGCAGTGGTTCAAGCAAGGTAAAAGACAGTCAATCAGCTCCTGGAAAACTTTCTCAGCTGATTTCAAAAGGGCATTCCGAGCCTCCCAGGCTGCCCGCGTCAAGGCCGACTCTCTGGCTAACGTGAGGCAGGAGCCCGGTGAAACTCTGAAGGCCTACTTGAGCAGATTTGCGAACGTCGCTGCTCGAGCCAGAGACGTGGATGATAGCTCCAAGCTCATGGCCATGAGAACCAGAATCCTCGTCGGAGGGGATCTCTGGAAAGACATACAAAGAAAGGGAGTCAGCTCGGTTAACGAATTCCTTAATAGGGCCCAAGAATGGATCAACTTGGAGGAGGACGAAGCTTCAGCTGCAGGAACCAGCCAGGTCCCTGAACAGCCCACTGGAGTGGGGACGGAGGTCATGGCAGCAACCCAAAATGTCACACAGAACAACCAGCTCAGTGGGGGCAAAAGAAAGGGGAATGGTGAGGGCGGTCAGCACGGCCAAAAGAAGAATAAGTCCGTAGATAAATTTAAGCCCGTCTTCGCGACTTATACAGAGCTCACCCAGTCTAGGGAGAATATCTTCCTAGCCAACTCTGCTCGAGTCCCCTGGAAGAGGCCGGAGCCATTAAAGCACCACAAGGGGAAGATAGACACCTCCAAGTCTTGCCATTTTCATAACGATGTTGGCCACAATACCGACGATTGTAGGCATTTAAAAGATGAGATCGAGACCCTCATTTGAGCCGGCCCCTTGGCTCAATATGCGCAGAATAGAGTCCCAGCAGGTCGACCTGCTCCAGAAGTCCCAGCCAGTCAGCCCGGGTCTCGGATAGATCAGGACGTCCCTCCTCCTGTGGTAGGAGGAGAGATATCCACCATCTCTGGAGGTCCGCATATGGCCGGCACGAGCAGGGGTGCCCAGAAGAGATACGTGAACGAACTAAAGGCTCATAACGGAGTAGAGTTCGTCCCGGAGCAGCGCCTGCCAAAGCAGCAGCGATTGGAGAAGTAACCGATCATTTTTACAGAGGAAGATGCGGGCCATGTCCAGTTCCCTCACAGTGATCCTTTGGTCATGGCAGTTCAGCTCTCCAATCAGAGAGTGAGGAGGGTGCTGATCGACAACGGGAGCTCGGTGAACCTCTTATTCCGATCCACGTTAGAGAAGATGGGTTTGACCGTCGCCGAGCTAAAGGCGACCTCCATGATGTTGTTTGGTTTCTCGGGAGAAGGATCGGCGGCCATAGGGACGATCGAGCTGGTGATCACCCTGGGAGAAGGACCTTGAACAGTCTCGAAACTCCTCGAGTTCGTGGTCATTGACTGCACCACTGCGTACAACGCAATTTTGGGACGACCTACGCTCATGGCATTTGAGGCCGTTACTTCCATTCGCCACCTTGCGATGAAATTCCCTACTTCCACGGGAATATGCACTGTCCATGGCGATCAGCTCGCTGCCAGGGAATGCTACAACATTTCCATGAAGGGAAAATCTAAACCCGGGCAGCTGGCAATGGCCATCCAAAGTGGTGAAGAGGAATCTCGGGACCCCTTGGTTGGTCCTGAGATTGAAAAACCTCAAAGCGCTAAAGGGGATAATATCGTCTTAAGTGAGGATATTGACCCCCGAATAGGCGAGGACAGATCCGAGCTCCAGGCTATTGAGGAGCTCGAGGAAGTGCACATCGATCCGCAGAATCCTTTGTGGAAGGTCAAGCTCGGGAAAAATCTCTGTAGCGCGAGGAAGGCAGAGCTGACCGAGTTTCTGCGGAATAACCTGGACGTATTTGCATGGTCACACGAGGATATGGTGGGAATCAACCCGAGTGTCATCATGCACACACTTCATCTGGATAAAAGAGTTCCCGCCAAGTCCCAGAAGCAAAGACATTTAGGAACAACCAGGGCTGAAGCCCTAGAAGAAGAAGTGGCCCGGCTCAAGAAATTCAGATTTATCCGTGAAGCCAAGTTTTCGATCTGGGTCGCCAACCCCGTGCTAGTTCCAAAGCCTAACGGGAAGTGGCGGACCTGCATCGACTTCTCCGATCTGAATAAAGCCTGCCCCAAGGATTGCTTTCCATTGCCAAGGATTGACCAGTTGGTAGATGCCACGGCGGGACACGAGCTCATGTCATTTATGGACGCGTACTCAGGCTACAATCAGATCGCCATGAATCTTGCGGACCAGGAGCACACCAGCTTCATGACCCCGACTAACGTTTATTATTACAAGGTCATGCCGTTCGAGCTGAAGAACGTCGGAGCTACATATCAAAGGTTGGAGAATAGAATGTTTGTAGACCAGATCAGGAAAAAACATGGAAGTGTACGTCGATGACATGCTAGTCAAGTCAAAGACTGCCGATAACCATGTTTCCGACCTGGAAGAGTGTTTTAAGATACTACGGGAGTATGGCATGAGGCTTAATCCACAGAAGTGCACTTTTGGAGTTGCATCAGGGAAGTTCCTGGGGTTCATTGTCAATACCCGAGGAATCGAGGCAAACCCTGACAAGATCAGATCATTGCTCGAGCTTCCCTCACCCAGGTCGCGCAAAGATGTCCAAGGCCTGATAGCAAGGGTGGCAGCCCTCAACTGGTTTATTTTGAAATCCACCGATAAATGCTTGCCATTCTACAACCTGCTCCGAGGAAACAAGAAGTTCGAATGGACAGAAGAGTGCGAAAGCGCATTCCTCGACCTGAAGGCACATCTGGCCGAGCCGCCCGTACTATCCAAACCAAAAGCAGGAGAGCCTCTTTTTCTCTACCTGGCTGTCACTGAGGATGCAGCCAGTGCCGTATTGGTCCAGGAAGAAGACCGAGTTCAGAGACCAGTCTACTACATCAGCAAGAGACTTCTCGGGGCTGAATCCCGGTACCCGTTGATGGAGAAACTAGCGTTCTGCCTTATAACGGCCTCGCGAAAGCTCGACTGTACTTCCAGTCCCACTCAATACATGTCATGACCGATCAGCCTTTAAGGCAGGTTTTGCAAAAACCTGAAGGATCGGGACGTTTATTACAGTGGGAAATCGAGCTCAGCCAGTTCGAAATTCTGCACACTCCGCGAACTGCTATAAAAAGTCAGGCCCTGGCTGATTTTATGGCAGAATGCACGGGATTCCAGGAGGATCCCACATAAGACTAACCTCAAGTCACCTCGCCCTAGGCATCGTGGAGAATCTTTGTGGATGGTTCATCCAACGAGAACGGCTCCGGAGCTGGAATCATTTTGATATCCCCCGAGGGACATAGATTCCATTCGGCACTAAGATTCGGATTCAAGGCCTCCAACAACGAGGCCGAATACGAAGCTTTGCTGGCCGGGCTGAGGATAGCCCAGGAGCTGAAGGCGAGCTCCGTCCAGTGCTTCAGTGACTCCCAGCTCGTGGTAAACCAGGTTCTGGGCGAATATCAAGCACGTGGACCCAAGATGGACGCCTATCTGGCAAAGGTAAAAGGTGAGCTGTCCGTGTTTAGGCGAGGCTCGATCGAACAGATACCTCGGGAGCAGAACGCTAACGCAGATGCTCTTGCCAAGCTCGCCACCTCTGGGGAGACGGAGACCTTAGGGTTAGTGCCAATAGAATTCTTGGAGAAACCAAGTATAGAGGAAGTCATGACAGAGGTCAAGATGATCGATGCCAGGCCGACTTGGATGACCCCCATCCTTGAGTATCTCATCGAGGGAAAGCTTCCTGAAGGACGTAATGATGCACGATGAGTCCTGTATCAAGCTCCCAGGTATACGATGGTAGATGGAGTGTTATACCGACGTGGGCATTCCCTACCTCTCCTGTGATGCGTTCTTCCAGGCGAAGCAAAGGCCATCCTGCAGGAGGTGCATGAGGGTTTTTGCGGAGACCACACTGGGGGGCAGAGCCTGGCCTTAAAGGTCCTGAGGCAAGGATATTACTGGCCAACTCTGTCCAAAGACTCAATTTCATACGTGAAGAAGTGCGACAAGTGCCAGCGATTCGCTGCAGTTGCCCGAGCTCCTCCAGTTGAGCTGAAGATGATCTCGTCCCCATGGCCATTCATAGTTTGGGGGATCGACTTGGTGGGCGCCCTCCCTACTGGAAAAGGCGGGGTCCATTACGCAGTGGTAGCCATCGACTACTTTACGAAGTGGGCTGAGGCAGAACCTTTGGTGACGATAACATCCAAAAAAGTGCTTGACTTCGTGGTTAAAAGCATTGTCTGTAGCTTCGGCCTGCCCAAGAAGATCATTTCCGATAATGGCACTTAGTTCGACAGTGACCTGTTCACCAAGTTTTGTGAAAGGTACGGAATTGTGAAAAGTTTCTCCTCCGTGGCCTATCCTCAGGCGAATGGCTAGGTCGAAGCTGTCAACAAGACTTTAAAGGCGAGCCTCAAGAAGAGATTAGATGAAGCGAAGGGGGTCTGGCCAGAACAGCTCCCCCAGGTCATATGGGCATACCGAACCTCGCATCGGACTCCTACAGGTCATACTCCTTTTTCCCTAACCTTTGGGAGTGAGGCAGTCCTCCTCGTGGAAATTAAGGTGCTTTCGCATAGGGTCTAGTCTTATGACCAGGACCGCAACCACGAGCAACTGTGCAATTCCCTTGACCTAGTTGATGAAAGGCGAGAAGATTCCCAACTCCAGCTCGCCCATTATCAGCAAAAGATCACTCGCAATTTCAACTCCAAAGTCAAAAAGCGCGCCTTTAGTGTTGGCGACCTGGTCCTAAGGAGAGTCTTCTTAGCCGGTAAGGACCCCAAAGATGGAGTCTTGGGACCGAACTGGGAGGGGCCATATCAGGTCATCGAAGTCATTAAAGAGGGAACTTACAAGTTAGCTTGGCTTGATGGAGGGGCAGTCCCGCAGACTTGGAATGCCCTCCATTTATAGAAATATTATCAATGATTCCCTTGTAAGGCCGGAAAGGCCATTTTTCATGTATTAAGCAATGAGAATTAACTCTTCGTTCATATTTGTACATGTTTTTCAAGTGTAATCTAAAGTAACCACGAAAGACCCTTTCCCAGTTACTTGGGGGGCATATGGTACCTGGATATAACCGGGTCGCCTTAATGACTTAGAAGTTGATTCATATCGATTGACCGTTGTTTTTGTTAAAAAACGCGAGATATTGATAAGGATTAACGCTAACTAAGTCCTATCCTGGATATAACCTGATCATAAAACTTAGAAGTTGATTTAAATCTATTGATCGTTGTTCTTCCCAAAGAGCTCGAGATATGGATAAAAGTTAACACGAACTAAGTTTTCAAATTAAGCTCCTGGATATAACCGGGCCATAAAACTTAGAAGTTGATTTAAATATGTTGATCGTTGTTCTTCCTAAAGAGCTTGAGATATGGAAAAAAGTTAACACGAACTAAGTTTTCAAATTAAGTTCCTGGATATAACCGGGTCATAAAACTTAGAAGTTGATTTAAATCTATTGATCATTATTCTTCCTAAAGAGCTCGAGATATGGATAAAAGTTAACACGAACTAAGTTTTCAAATTAAGCTCCTGGATATAACCGGGTCATAAAACTTAGAAGTTGATTTAAATCTGTTGATCGTTGTTCTTCCTAAAGAGCTCAAGATATGGATAAAAGTTAACACGAACTAAGTTTTCAAATTAAGTTCCTGGATATAACCGGGTCATAAAACTTAGAAGTTGATTTAAATCTATTGATCGTTGTTCTTCCTAAAGAGCTCGAGATATGGATAAAAGTTAACGCGAACTAAGTTTTCAAATTAAGTTCCTGGATATAACCAGGTCATAAAACTTAGAAGTTAATTTAAATCTGTTGATCGTTGTTCTTCCTAAAGAAGCTCGAGATATGGATAATGATTAACGCGAACTAAGTTTTTCAAAAATTGTAACCAAAATGCATAGGGGCAAAAGAAAGAATCAATTAAAAATAAAATTAAGTTAAATTGTCTGGAGGTGGAAGCGCCTCATGCATAGGTTACACAAAAAAAAGGGAGTTAAAAATGTTGAAAGAAAGGGCATGAGAGAAGAAGGCCCTAAGCTCCGCCAGGTGGCCCCTTGGAGGTCGCCGTCTCGCCCTGCTCAGCTACGCCGGAGCCTTCCCCGGCCTCGGAGGGCGCTTCTTTATCAAGGCGAGCTTGGAACTTTACCAGCAAGCGCTCCCAGAGGTTCGCTGACAGGAAAGAGAAGTCAGCGTCTGGATTGTAGGCCCAGCAATGGTAGAACAGGTCTTCCAAGGCCTTTTCCGAAGTTGTCCGCTCGGCCTTGGCCTCAGCCTTCGCGACATCTAGGTCTATCCGCGCGGTGGCAAGGGCGGTCTCGAGCTCTTGAACCTTTGGGCGGGTTTTTTCCAGCTCGGCCTGCGAGGCCGCCAAGGCATCCTTAGCCACCTGCAGAGAAGTCTGGTGCTCGCTCCTCATATCCTCGAGCTGAGTTTTGGTCCTGGCGATGCTCCGATGAAGGGCAACGGCGCTCTGTGAAGGCAGAAAGGCAATTGCCTTAGAAAAAAGAGAAGAAAGAAAAAACAGGGCAAAGTGTAATAATAAAAAGCCATAAAAGGGTAAAGTCAGCTTACCGTTAGGGTCATGCCCAGTGAAGACTCCAGCACGCCCACCGGGCTCATTGTCTCGATGGCCCGGAGCTCCTTCTCGTTGAACTTGTATATGTGGCTGACGGCGTAGTTCGCCGACTCATACACTGTTCCTCGGAAGGCCTCTGGGATCTTCTCCAGGTCCTGGGAATTGACTGGGATGTGTACCTCGGAGGGTACGATTTCCGAAGCCTCGGGCTCCACCCCTGCATCCTGGACGGGGGCCGGAGCTCGCGGAGGAGGTGGGGGCATGTTGCTTCCCCCTGCAGCAGGAGGAATCGCTCCCGCGACCTGGGCAGTTGGGGGTTGCTCCTTCTCCTTTGTAGGAGACTTGGTGGAGGTCCCGACGGCGTTCTTGGACGTCCAGAGCCTCTTCATTCTTGGCCCAGCAGCCCCAGCTGAGGGGTTCCCCTCGGCGAACGCACCTCGCAGGCTCTCTTCGGGCTGAGACATCTCTTCTGTCAAAACAAAGACGTGGTTAGTACAAGAGTTAGCAATCATACAGAAACAAAAAAAAGGGGGAAAAAGAGAAATTAAATTATATGTATACTAGAGGGAGTCCTACCCCCCGGAATAGAAGAAGAATCTAAGTCAATTACTTCCCAAGCTGGCGCAAGTTCTGGGTCCGAGGCTGATTCAGGGCTAGACTCTTCTACATATTGCCTAAGCCCCGGAGCTACGGCACCCCTCCGGAGTGATGGCCATGACCGAAGGTTGGTCCCATACTCCTCGAATAGGATTGAACTAAAGGCTAGGGTGTTATATACTACTATGGTACCCCTAGGCCGACTCTCTTGGTAGTCCAACACAAGCAGGTCGACACAGTGGAGCAGGGTGGTGTCCAGGTCCGGATCACTTCGGTGACGATGGACGAGCTGCCTAGGATTGAACCTAGCCAGCCGGGGGTCTGCTGTGGCCCTATCTAAACTCCTAAACAAGTAAGGGTTACCTTGGCCAGAAGAACTTGCGGCTGCTCCGGACAGGATCCGCTCCTCGCCCGATGTCTGGGCGACCTCCAATGCCCGCTTCTTGTTTCTCATGAGGGGAACCTCGTCCTCCTCGTCCTCCTCATCTTCATTTCCCGCGACCTCCTCCATAATGATGGGCCTGGTATCGCGGGCTAGGGGAAGCCCCCGGGGCCTCCTTAGGTTCAGAGTTTGATTTGGGAAAATCAGCTTGCAGGCCACCATTGTCTCGTCTGTCACGAGCACGCAGTAATCCTTCTCGCTGGGGGGCAAGCCCGCCAGTCTCTCGTACTGGGCCCCGAGGGTCACAGATTTCTCTGTCCTCACGAAGATAGCTGCAAGATTAATCTAAGTCAGAAAGTGATACAGGAGGAGCTAAACGATACTTAACTTACGAGCTAAGGATGAAAAACACTTACGAGGGCGATTGAAGTAGTGGAGCTCGCAGTTTCTGAACCCCGTCGACATGAAGAATTGATCTTTAAAGTCGTTGGGGTGGCTGGGCAGCTCGATGACCACAGCCGTGTTGGGGAATCGGGTTAAATAGTAAAACCCGTCGCCTCGCCCCCGCTGGTTCGGGCTGGCCTTGAGGCAGAAAAAGTACAAAATATCCGCAGGAGTGGGGACCTCCCACTCGTGCTTCAAAAATAAATATCTCAACCCCGCCAACAACCAATAAGAGTTGGGGGGGGGGGGGAGCTGGAAGGGGGCCAACTTCACATAATTTAGGAAGTCAGCAAAATACTGGTCCAGCGGGAGGAAGGCCCCCGCCTTGAAATGCTCGCCACTCCAGGCCGCGAATTCCTCGTCGAGTGGCGCGCAGCTCCGCTCGCCTTCCGCGGGAGGTCGGGCAATCACTGATGCTCTCCCCAGCCCGATGTTGTGGGAGAGGAATAGCTTGTTGATCTTCGTCTGGTCGGTAATCTTTGAGATGATCCTCTCCGCCTCAAAGAATGCATCAGGAGCCACCTCGAGCTCCTGCTCCACTGCCGGCCCAAAATTGGGGATCGGGGATTCCGGCATCACCGCCTTTCCTTTGTCTTGCTGGGAGGTCGAGCTGCCGACGGTCTTCTTTGGAGCGTTCCTCTTCGGTGCCATCTGGTCGCCTAGCGAACAAAAGAAAATATTTCAAAAAAGGCGACCTAAGCATAAGGAAGAGTTAAAAGGAGTGTTCTTTGCACGAGTTGAGATAAGCCCAGCCCGTGGAGAGTGAGACCACGCGGTTCAATGAACACGCGCCTGTGCTCCCAACAGATCCCCGATTACTCGGAATTCGTGTGTCAGGAGGGTCAGGATAGAATTTTCCTTGGAGGGAAAGTTTCAGTAGGCAAAGAGGGCAAAACCGCCTGTGAAGCGTGTCCCCTAAGCTACCCGGTTTTGCACCCAAAATTCCAAAGCTCCTACCCAGAAATTTTCCCCAGAAAATGCATCCTATAAACCATACTCCTAAACGATTTCCTACAGCAAAAATACCCTAACCTAAAAGGCTTTCACCCTTCATACCCACAAAAACCAGTAAACCCTTGCATGTGGCTACAGTAAATATTTACCTAGACTACAGTAAAAAATATTTTCAAAACATGCATAGTCAGGGGACTTACAGAGTGTTTGGTTGGGAGGTGGATGAAGGTGTCGCCTAGGTGGGAGCTTCGTTGGAGTATTTGTTTCCAAAGCTTTGAAGGAGTCCTTACGCCTGAGCTTCTTGAACGCTGAAAATGGCAGTCGGAAAGAAGAGGGTTTTTCTTCTGAGATGAAGAGAGAAGAAGGAGAGAGTTTCTGAGAAATTTCAAATGAAAGGGTGGCCCATGCGTAGGGTGGCCACCCCTTTTATATATGCGAAGGGTCACGTAAAAAGGGCCGTTGGATGGCCTTGATGTGGGATCCAAGGCCCTCCACTCGAAATACGAAACGACGGCTAGGCATAGGCTAGGCCATTAAATGCGGTTCTCTGAAGACGTACCGTCACCAACCATGATGTTCCACATATCAGGCGCCTGCATAAAATGTGGAATGTGAAGAGTTCAAGGGGAAGCCTGAAAGCCCCTACTGTGGCCTTATACGACGTCGTATGCCACGAGCAGGAGCTTGGGGGGCAGATGTACGCCCTGATTTTCCCACGGGCTGATTAGCGAGCTGAGCTACGGCCTAAGCATGATTATCTCGTGGACATCCCCAAAACAGGAGCTGCCATCATAAGATCATACCTCCTTAGCTCGAGGTAAACTGAGGGTTCGCCTCTAGTTACTTCGAGGACTGAGTCCGGGCTTTGAAGGCCGAAGGTCGAGTTAAGTATCCAGCTCGTGGTACGAGCTAGAGTTGGAGGCTATGACCCTTTATAAAGTCAACCACGCAAGGTAAACATGCATATATCAGACATCACATGTCTGATATATCCCTGACTTCTTGGACACGCAGCGTGAACGTGTGTATTCAGACACCCACGACTGGGTTGGGCCGTGCGGCCCATTATCTCCTTACCTATTGATTTGACCACACTTATGTGTCAGGTTTAGGAATTAATCATGAATGTCATAGAGTTGACATGATAGGTAAGAAGGTCACGAGATGACCTTCTTACCAACTCCCAGGTGCTTTCTCCTATAGATATGGAGACCTTGGGAGTTAATAGGGGTTGGATTCTTTATTGTAAGAAAGACCTTATAATCAAATATCCAGGATATAGCAATAATAATGACTAGTGGAGTAGAAGGATTTTAACCTTTGAACCACTTAAAAAAACGTACTTTGAGTCACCATTTCATTTCCTAAGATCATATATTTATTTCGGTTCAACATAAGCACTAATCCCTTTCTCTTCTTTTCTTAATTTCCTGTTGGCGAAGAACCGCGTCAAAAGCCCTTCACTTGAAACACCACCAGCTGTGAGTCACTAAAGACATGCAAGTGGGATACCTTTAATTCCTTAGCTAGCCACAGGCCAGCCAACAGCGCCTCATATTATGCTTCATTATTGGGAGCCTCGAATCCAAATCTCAAGGCACAGTACATCTTGTGCCCTTCAGGTCCTGTCATTACTATGCCAGCACCGGCCCCCCCTTCGTTAGACGCCCCATCTACATGGAGACTCCATTCTTCGGGGTGCCTCTCCTCTTCAGGTGCCGGTTCCTTCTCCTCTATTTCCCCCTCTTCTTGGGGTCGGTATGTGAACTCGACTATAAAGTCTGCAAGTACCTGCCCGTTGATGGAGGTCCTTGGGGTGTAAGTGATGTCGAACTGACTCAATTCAATCGACCACTTTAGCAATCTTCCTGAAGTTTCTGGCTTGTGCAAGACTTGATGTAGGGGGTGTTGGTGAGCACCTCAATCGCATGAGCATGGAAATAGGGCCTCAATTTTCGAGAAGCCACTACCAGGGCATATG
This sequence comes from Humulus lupulus, assembly GCF_963169125.1. Classification (NCBI taxonomy): domain Eukaryota; kingdom Viridiplantae; phylum Streptophyta; class Magnoliopsida; order Rosales; family Cannabaceae; genus Humulus; species Humulus lupulus. Next base: position 58,072,400 of record NC_084796.1, on the reverse strand, counting down.
CTAACTTCTCTATTTCTGGGTACCGGGTTTTCGCGTCTACCAACCGCTTACTCATATAGTAGATAAGGTGTTGGTGCTTCTTTTCCCCCTTGACCAAGGTGGCGCTTATGTCATGCTCAGATACAGCTAGATATAGGTACAACTTCTCCCCTTTCTCCGGCTTGGCCAAAAGGGGTGGCCTTCCAAGGTGCTCCTTCAGCTTGGTGAAGGCATCCTGGCATTCGTCATCCCAAGCGAACTTTTTGTTCCGTTTTAAGATGTTGAAAAAAGGGAGGCATTTGTCAATCGACCTGGAGATGAATCTATTGAGGGCTACCACTCTCCCCGTCAGGCATTGCACCTCTTTTTTGCTCCTTGGTGGGCTCATTTCCAGCAAGGCCTTGATTTTTTCAGGATTAGCCTCAATACCTCGGGAATTCACCATGAAACCTGGGAATTTTCCTGACGAAACTCTGAAGGTGCATTTGAGTGGCTTCAGCTTCATTCTGTACTTGCGAAGGGTGTTGAACATCTCCATGAGGTCGCTAGTGAGCTCTTCCGCTTTTTTCGTCTTCACCAGCATATCATCCATGTACACCTCCATGTTCCTTCCTATTTGATTTGCGAACATTTTGTTCACCAGCCTTTGGTAAGTGGCACCTGCGTTTTTTAACCAAAGGGCATCACTTTATAGTAATACAACCCCTTGTCTGTTATGAACAAAGTGTGCTCCTCGTCAGCAGGGTTCATTGGTATTTGGTTATACCCTGAATACTCGTCCATGAAGCTAAGTAGCTCATGTCCCACTGTGGCGTCTACCAACTGGTCTATCCTAGGAAGCGGGAAGCTGTCCTTAGGGTAGGCCTTGTTGAGGCTGGTAAAGTCCACGCACGTCCTCCATTTTCTGTTGGGCTTTGGAACCAACACTGGGTTCAACACCCATAGTGGGTAAAACGCCTCTCGAATGAACTTGTTCGCCTTTAGCTTGTCCACCTCCTCTTTTAGGGCCACGTATCTTTCTGGGTCTAGTGCTCTCCTTTTCTGCCTTACCGGCCTTGCTTTCGGGTTGATGTTCAGGTGGTGGCACATGACCGCTGGGTCTATCCCTAACATATCCTCATGACTCTAGGCGAATACATCGAGGTTGGCTTTTAAGAACTCTACTAGTTTCTCCTTTATGTCATCGACGAGGTCTTTGCCATTATGGTGGTTTGTCTGGGCTGTTCTCCCATAGTAAGGGCCAACTTGATTGCCCCTAGGGGCTGTATCGAATCTCCCATAAATCCATACAAAGACGTAGTGCAAGGCTTTAGAGAGGCTCAGTCCGATCTTCTCCAGCGCTGGTCGATACAAGATGTCCACAGAGCTCCCGTTATCCACCAAGACCCAATGCACCCTCATGTTAGCAAGCTGGACCGTCAACACTAGGGGGTCATTGTGGGGGAAGTGCACACCTCGAGCATTTTCTTCGGTGAAATTTTTTGAGTCATTTTCACCCTTGAAACTCTTCGGGCGGTGCTGCTCCAGACTCAGGATGCACGGTGGTGGACTTTGCCTGGCCTCCCTGGCATATCTATCTCATCCCTTTCTTGATTCGCCCCCGAATCCTGGTCCTCCAAAGATGGTCCTGACCTCTCCTTGCAATTCTGGGGCTACTTCTCGCGCCTGCGGTGAGGACGCTCCTTCTTCTGGCCTATGGTTCTCCTTGCGCACATATCTGCCCAAATGCCCCACCTTCAAATGGTTGCATTCTGCAGTTGTGTGGCCTATATCTTTGTGATACTGGCAATACTTGCTGGGGTCTCTCTTGGACTGGTCTTTTTTCATCGGCGGGGGCCTTCTGAAAGGGACCTGATTTTCGTTCGTAACGAAAATATGCTATCTCGCATGAGTGAGATCAGTATAATAGGTGTAGGGGCCTTGTCTGCACTCGTCAAAGCGCTGGTGCTTTTGGGGTCAATCATCCCTTGCCCCCTCATAGACCCTCTTTTTCTTGGCATTGCCTTGGTTCTCCAAGATTGAGGGCCTCGGTGAATTTTGGTCTTTTCCGGCCTTGAGGCTCTTGTGACCATCTTCCACGCGAATATACTTTTGCGCCCGCTCGTAGAAATCATCCAAGTCCATGACCTCTCCCTCTTGAGCATGTTATCCCATAATTTGCTTCCTGGGCGCACTCCAGCTGTGATGGCCATTTTTAGCTCTCGGCGGGTCAGGCTCCCCACTTTAGCTGCCTCCATGTTGAACCTGTGAATGTAGCTCTTTCGACTCTCATTTTCTCCTTGCTTCACATTGGCAAGGCTGGTGCCTGCCATCGTGTAGTCCCGCACGGCGTGGTGCTGTTGGAGGAATTCATCAGAAAACGGTTGCCAGGACCTGATGGACCCTGGTCTAAGTCTTTTGAACCATTTGTACGTGGGTCCTTTCAATGTGACAGCAAAGCAGTGGCATCTGGCCCCGCTACTAATTCCCCTCAGTTTCATCAGATCATTAAATGCGTCCAGATGGTATTTCAGATCTATGCTTCCATTGTAGGGGGTCATATGGGGCTCCTTAAAATTGGGTGGGAGCCGGATGGCTTGGATCTCCCTGATGAAGGGTGACTCATGATCGAATTCTTCCTCAGAAGATTGACCTCCAGAGGCGGTGATGATTTTGCTTCGTAGGCTCCTCATTTCTGTGTCCAGGTCCTGCCTCCTGTTGCTTAGGGAGTCTCTCAAAGCGGACGGGTTAAGATCCCCTTTTCCTTTGCCTTCTCGGGGCGCCATAGGGGGTGTGGTCCTTTTACACACCCTCTTTTTGTTGAGCTCCTCTCGTAAATTTGATGGTGTTCTCTTTGAGGTGACCTCGTCATCGTTGCGAGGGGCAACATTGGTCTTTGGCTCTGGCTTCTGGGGCTGTTTCGGTGGTTCGGGATGTTCGCGTTGCTTCGCTCGGGGGGTGTTACTAGTGGAGAGTCGCGTCTTTCTGTCATCTACTGGGACAATGGTTTCTACCTTCTTCTAGTCTCTCTCTTTGCGCTTAGGGAGTGTCACGTTTGATCTCCCTTGCAATAACCCATTTAGCACCTCTTGCATGTTTTCCAAGGTGGTCTCTAACCTCTGATTCTTGCGGTGAAGTTCTCATATCTCGTCTTCGTAGAATTGAGACTTCGAGCTTGAGCTGACAGAGTGGACCCGAGGGTGCTTATCAGCCCAGTGCTTCGACGGGCCTAGATCCTGTCGACTAGGGTTTGGCACCTGCGGCGTCTTTGGAGGCAGGAACTCATCGGCGCCCCTTGCCGGGGCAGTCGCCGACCTTGGGTGATCCTCCTCAGGTGGGACTGCCGGGGACGAGGCCTCCCTTTCTTCTCTGGGCGCCTCAGGCTCCCTTGGGGCCTCCATGTTTGCAGGTGGAGGAGGATCCCTCATGGAGGCTTTTAGCTGATCTCCGTCAAGGTGGACTTCCACCTCGCATGGCTCACTTAACCGTTTCGAACGTCGTGACATTTTTTCTTATCGGAATCGACGGAAGAACAGTGACTTGCAATCTATTCTTCCCACAGACGGCGCCAAACTGTTGACGGTGAGAACTCGTCAACCAAATTAAGTTAGAAAAACAGAAACATAGAGATTATCAAAAGAAAAACTTTGAAGATCAAATTGGAAACTTAAAGAACACTTGCAGAAGAAAAATGATGAACTGAATTTGTATTTCTTATGGTGTAGTGCTACAGTGATTTTTCCAACCCCTTTCCAAGTAGAAGTGGAGTTCCTTTTATAGTGGGCTCTAATGGCCCCTGATACAATGTGGTCCAGCGTACCAGGTAGTACGCAAGTACACTGTCAGGTGAGTGGCCTCAGGGGTAGTGGTGTCTGCTCCAGTACATGATTAGAGTTGGTGGGAGCACCTCCACTTTAGTACTTGATTGTGCCTCCACTACTCGCCCAATACGGGTGTCAGAGGAGTGGCGAGTGAGGACAACAACAGGTAGCTCACTCGTACCACCACTACTTATCTGGCATGGGTATTATGTCCGTACTCTGACTCCTTTTGGTGTGTTAGTGCGCTCCGTACCCATAGGAAAAATGGTGTCCCATTGGTGGCACTAATCTTAGGGAGAGAGATGAGGCCTCTTCAACGAGGCCTGCTACGTATACGGTAAGACTTGACACCCATGTGTGAGTCGTTGATCTCACTTCATGAGATCGATGCCCTGTGGCCCCCATTTGCGAGGCGCAGGTGCGAGTCGGTAAGGACCCATGGAATGGTCGTGCCTTGTGAGGCTCCTAAGGGCGAGAGGCCTTGATACGCTTGCCTCCTTGTGGCACGGATCCAGGCGTGTGAGGCGATGGCGCGATGGCCTCCTGAGAAGGTGATGGCCCGAGGGCCTCGTGGAGGCGCCAGCGCATGAGGGCCTCGCGCGGCGCATCTCCTGGGCGTGCACGATGGCCTCATGAGAAGGTGCTGGCCCGAGGGCCTCACGGAGGCGCCAGCGCATGAGGGCCTCGCGCGACACATCTTCTAGACGTGCATGATAGCCTTGCGAGAAGATGATGGTCCGAGGGCCTCGTGCGGCGCATCTCCTGGGCGCGCACGATGGCCTCGCGAGAAGATGGTGGTCCGAGGGCGTCGCATGGCACATCTCCTGGGCACGCCCAATGGCCTCGCGAGAAGATTGTGTTCCGAGGGCCTCGCGTGGCACACCTCTTAGGCACGCCCAATGGCCTCGAGAGAAGATGGTGTTCCGAGGGCCTCGCGTGGCACACCTCCTGGGAACGCCCAATGGCCTCGCGAGAAGATGGTGTTCCGAGGGCCTCGCGTGGTACACCTCCTGGGCACGCCCAATGGCCTCATGATAAGATGGTGTTCCGAGGGCCTCGCGCGGCACACCTGGGCACGCCCAATGGCCTTGTGAGAAGATGGTGTCCCGAGGGTCTGGCGAAGGCATAGGCGCATGGGGGCCTTAGCACATGCTTTAGATCTTTTACAAGCATGGGATTTTGAGCATCCACACTTACTAACACATATAACAAAAAACATACTAACTTTTTAAACTGAAAAAGTTCAATGAAACCACAAACAAACAACTCCCCCTGAATATAGGGTCCAGAGTTGTAATCAAAAAAATAATACTACTCCCCTTTTTTGTCTATCAAAGGAGCCAAAAATCACAAAAGACAATAAAAAATGACATGAAAGTGCAACATAAAAATTTATTCAACCAACCATCCTGGCCACTTTGAAAGTACTTCATGATGCTGTCCATCTTCCTTAGAAGTTGTCCTTGACTGTTCTCCATCCTAGCCAAACGAGTATTGATTTCTGCCAGTTCTGTAGGTGCAGAAGTTGAAGCTGTGGCAGCAAGTGAAGCATCTTGTACTCCAGAAGAAGCAGAGTGACTCGATTTCTTGGTAGACTTTCCTTGAGAGGGTTTTTATGAGATTTTGAATGGCTGACCAATAGTGGGAGGCTCAATTGATTCATTGTCAAGAATCAATTCCCTTTGAGTAGATAAGATCAAATTTGAGCAAGGAAACTAATTGGACAACGCAAACCTCATAAGCACTGCATATTGATAAGTGAGTTGAGAGATGTGCATAGCATCGGTGAGCTCGACATCCTTGTCTCCAGTGAGTTCAGAAAATACTTCATGACGATCAAACATGACATCAGATGGCTCCACCCCAATTGGTAATTGTAGAACTTTAGCCACATCATTCAGTGTAAAGGAATACCAGTAACCACACACATACACTTTTCCAAACATGAAGGAGTTTTCATCTAGGCACTCATCGGTGATGTTGGCATAGAATTCCTCACAACTCGATCCACATAGCCAGTAAAACCAATCAAAGTGTCCATCCACTGCCTTTCTTTCAAAAAAATAACAACTCCAAATGGCTTATGAGCAATCACATTATAAATCTTTTCAACAATAAAGTTTATTGCCTCATAAAATTTCATATCTCTCTCATGATCATTATAGCAAAAATAATGTGAATGAGGTTTGAAGTTTTCAAGAGAGATACCAGATGGTCTTTTCCTTTTCAGAGGAGGAGAAAACTTTGAAGCAGCTATGGGACATTTTGCTTTGCTTTTTTTCTTGAGCAGCAGGTTTCGAAACAGTAGCAACAGGTTCTGTAATAGCAGGTTCCTTTTCTGATGCAGCACTTTCAGAACAAGAACCTCCCAAAGATTGTTCTTTTTCTTGAAATTCTGCACTAGGATCAGATTCAGCCTTTGATTTTTGTTCCAAATTCTCAGTTTCATCATCTGAATAAGATTCTGAAGAAGATGCAGAAGGGGGTATTTTTGAAAAATTTCACCCGAGAAAAAGAACCAACTTCCTTGACTTTGGGAACACGATGGGGACGAAGCACCTCAGTTTTCTTCTGAGTGGAGGTCCAAGAACGTGTTCGAGAACTCACCATTGGCATAGGAACAATGGCCCTTTCAGAGATTGTTCTTGAGGAACCACCCTTTTCAGAAGAAGAGGAGTTGGACAAAGATTTTTCAGATGAAAGAATTTCATCATGACCACTGAGACCAGGGGTGGTCGAGGTGATTGGAGAAGCTATCACAGGTGGGGAAATCAGAGTGAATGCCTTTTTTCTCGCCTACGTTTTATATTTCCCAGAATGTTTTGCAGGAGCAGGAACCTGCGCTGGAGCTGCGGTCGCTGGAGCAGGAGGAGCAGTTGGAGGAGAAGCTGGAACAGAGGGAACCACGAACATGCCTCTTCGAACCACCTCGGGCATTCTTGTTTTTTTCCATTGAGAGCTTGAAACTTTGAAAACCCTAGAGAGGAACTCACACACGTAGAGAGAAAATTAAGAGGGGAAAAAACTGAAGAGAGTGTGAGTGAGAGGATTAGATCGTGGGTTAGGGTAAATATAAAGAGAAGGAATAGAAAGGGAAAGTGGGAAGTTACCTAAACCATATTTTCAATTAATGCAATAACTCCCACAATATCATAAAATAAAAAATAACCTTTCCTTACCTTTGAATTACCCGAAAAGAATAAAAGGGAAACATACATTATAAGTTTGTAATTAAATCAATAGTTTCCAAAAAGAGACCAATCCCATGAAAATAGGACACTCCAAATTAAATAAAATGAAAAAATAATTAAAAATAAATGACCAGCCAAAAAATAATGCCCCCAATTTTTAATGATTTTTTCAATTTATGCATATATATTTTTTTATGAGAAAAAAAAATAAAAAAGAAAACAAATAAAGACAAAACACAAATAAACACAAGACAAACAACCAACACCTTACAACAATTTTTTTTGTCTAAGAATAGAATTAAAACAAGTCAAAGAAACAAATATTTTTATTTAAGCTCAACATGAAAATCGGTCACAAATTATTTATTTTAAATTTTTTTTATTTAAAAAAAAAAATAAATCAAACCTTGATATTTTTTCCAACAACATGAAACACGATGTTTGCTTTGCCTTTGTTCCTGGTGAAAAAAAATCAAACTCGAAAGAATGCACAAATATTATTTTACCAAGCTAATTTCGTATTGCAATAAGACCATACAAGTTACGCAGGAAATGAATTTACTCAGTCACCAAAAAGATTTTAAGAAATTCAATCAGTATGTAATAGCTTTTTAAAACCATTTTTTTTATGTTAATGCAATTGTTTTTTTTTTCGAAAAAAATGTGTCAAACATTGTGTGTAAAAGTGTAAGCAGGGAACATTGCCCAATTTGTCAAATAGACTTTTTCTGAGTATTTGTATGCAAAGGAGGCGCTGTCACACTACCTCAATGATAGCCCTTTTCAATGGTAGCGTATCATCTACATAACTCCTAATTACATAGTACCAACTTACTCAGTGACGACTTTCACACATTGAGATGGGTAGCTCTATTCTTCCAATGGAGCTTGAACACGCATGTTTTATTTTTATTTTTTTTGAAAATGGTAGCACACACATAACACTGATTGGATGACCAAAATATTTCTAGGAGTGAAAATCTTTTCTTGAAATTAGCAATAAAAATTGTAATAAGCAATTCTCTTGAGTTTGAAACTTTCTTCTGGAACAAAAACAAAAGCAACAACATTATGTACATCAAGTCAAAGAAAAATATCAAGAACCATAAAGAACACAAATTTAAATGGTACAAACCCCCTAAGGATTTCCTTAGAGAAATAAAGCGGACCAAATCAAGAGCTTTAGTAAAAATATCTGCTATTTGTTTGCTTGTTTCAGCATATTCTAAGACAAGAATTTTATTTTCTACAAGCTCTGTAATAAAGTGATGACGAATGTCTATGTGCTTAGTGCGAGAGTGTTGAACATGATTTTTTGAAATATTTATAGCGCTAGTGTTATAACAGAAAATGGTTAAAGTTTTCAAATCAAACCCATAATCTTCCATCATTTGTTTCATTCATAACAACTGGGTACAATAGCTACCCGCAGCAATGTATTCAGCCTCTGCAGTTGACAGAGAGATACAATTTTTATTCTTACTGTGCCATGAAATGAGATTGTTTCCAAGATAGAAACATCCACCACTAGTACTTTTTCTATCATCTGCATTTCCTGCCCAATCAGCATCACTAAAGCACACCAAATTAGACTTAGTGTCTTTTGAAAACCAAATCCCAAAATCAACAGTGCTATTGGCATAGCGGATGATTCTTTTCACAGCAGAAATATGAGATTCCATGGGATTTCCTTGATAACGAGCACAAACTATAACAGATATCAGGACGGCTAGGAGTAAGATAAAGTAAACTACCAATCATGCTTCGGTACAAAGTAGGATCTACCTTCACTCCTTGTTCATCTTTGGATAATTTCAAAGTTGTGCTCATAGGAGTATTAATATGTTTGGCGTTTTCAAGCCCAAACTTCTTCACCAAGTTTTTTGCATACTTACTTTGTGAAACAAATGTGCCATCATCATATTGTTACACCTGAAGACCCAAAAAATAGGTGAGTTCACCTACCATGCTCATTTCAAATTCCTATTGCATTTGTTGGACAAATACCTGCACTTCAGAGTTAGAAGTAGATCCAAACACAATATCATCAACATATATTTGAGCAACAATAACACCAGATTTAATGTTTTTGATAAACAATGTTTTATCTACATTTCCTCTTCTATAACCATGAGAGATTAAAAACTCAGTTAGACGTTCATACCAAGCATGAGGGGCTTGTTTCAAACCATATAATGCCTTGTCTAACCTATATACATGATCAGGAAAATGAGGATCCTCAAATCCTTTGGGTTACTCAACAAAAGCTTCTTCTTTCAAAAAACCATTCAAAAAAGAAGATTTAACATCCATTTGGTACAATTTAAAACCAATAATACAAGTAATGGAAAGAAGTAACCTGATGGACTCAAGTCTTGCTACTGGAGCAAAAGTTTCATCAAAATCAATACCCTAAACTTGAGTATAACCTTGGGCAACAAATCTTGCTTTTTTTCGAATGATGGTACGAAACTCATCACTTTTGTTTTTGAAAATCCACTTTGTTCCTATGACACTAGCACAAGTCGGTCTAGGAACAAGTGTCCATACTTTATTGCGAATGAATTGATCCAGTTCTTCTTGCATTGCCCGAATCCATGCTTCATCCATCAAGGCTTCCTTCACATTTTTAGGCTCTAAAGAAGAGACAAAACACACAAATTGAATCAAATTAGCATACCTTCTTCTAGTAACCATGCTCTCATCCATGTTCCCAAGTATGAGATCGGTAGGATGATTCTTCTTGACTCTAGAGGATGGTTCTCTTTTAATTGGATCAATGATTATGTGTGGTGGTTCCTTAGTTTCTTTCTCCATTGAAGATTCTGGAAAATCAACAGTTGTAGCTATAGAATTTTGAGGTGTAGCCTCAGACGAAGATTCTGTGATTGCAGCCAAATCGTCTTCCAGTTCAGGAGACTTTTCCAGCAAACCTTCAATCTGTTCTTCTGTGGAAAACTCAGAGAAATCTCTTATATCATCAACAACAACATTAGCTGATTCCATCACAGTTTGGGTTCTCATATTATAAACACGATAAGCCCTACTGTTAATAGAATATCCTATAAACACAAAAATATCATTTTTTGCATCAAATTTACCAGTATGATCATGTTCCCTCAAAATATAACAAGCACTGCCAAAAACATGAAAATGACTCACATTTGGTTTCTTACCTTTCCAGATCTCATAAGGAGTCTTATGAGTACCTGGTCGCAAAAAAGCCTTGTTGATGATGTAGCAAGTAGTGTTTATTGCTTCAGCCCATAGACGCTTGGTAAGTTTCTTGCTGTTTAACATTACCATAGCCATCTTTGTCAGAGTTCGATTCTTTCTTTCAATGACTCCATTTTGTTGAGGAGTTTTAGGAGCAGAAAATTCATGAAAAATACCTTTAGATTTACAAAACTCATCATAAACGGTATTTTCAAATTCTTTTCCATGATCACTCCTAATCCGAAAAATCTTTCCAATATTAAAATCTTTTTCCACACACAATTTCAAACAAAGAGATTTAAAAGCATCAAATGTATCAGATTTTTCTCTCAAAAAATCTTCCCATGAAAACCGAGAGAAATCATCAACACACACAAAAATGTATCTCTTACCATTCAAACTTTCAACCTGAATTGGACCCATTAGATCCATATGAAGAAGTTCAAGAACTTTGGAAGTATTCACATCAGGAATACTTTTGTGAGAAATTTTCAGTTGCTTACCAAGTTGACATGGTTCACATTTTCCCATAGATTTTTTACCCAGTTTGGGTAATCCTTGAACAAATCCTGCATTTGATTGTTTTTTCAAATTTTTGAAATGAATGTGTCCAAGCTTTTCATGCCATAAATTAGTAGAGTTATTTATGGCAGAATGACAAGTAGCATAGGTAGTGAGAGTGTAACAATTATCATTAGATCTAAACCCTTGCAAAATAATTTCATCTTGGTCATTAATAACATAGCAACGATTACTATCAAAATTAACAGTGTAACCCTGATCACAAATTTGACTAGCGCTAAGAAGATTAGCTCTTAGTCCTTCAACCAACATTACATTCTTAAGCCTGGGTAGACCTTCAAAATTAAGAGTTCCCATCCTAATGACATTTCCAGCTAGACCATTACCTAAAGTAACTTCTCCACATTGCATTGGTTTAATGTTGACAAGAAAGTCTTTATCACCTGTCATGTGCCTGGAACAACCACTGTCAAAATACTACATTTGAGAAGTAGCAGTTTTAAAACAAGAGATACCAGCAAGACATTTATTTTTGACAACCCATTTTTGTTTTTGAAAAACATGTTTATTTTGAAACCCTTTAAAATTTCCAAAAAATTTAGAACTAAACATGTTCTGCAAAGTAAGACATCTAGGTCGAATGTGACCTTTTAATCCACAAAAATGACAAGAGGGAATGAAACGTTTCTTTATCCCAAAAGAATTTTTAGGTTTACCTAACTACTTCATTTCTGTAGAAACAGAACGTTCAGCTGTAGAAACAGAACCCTACAAAGTTGTAGTGTCCAAGAACTTTACTTAGCTAAGTTAGATAGTAGTATAATAGTAATAATAGTATTATCTTTATGACTGTGGATTTTTGGTTCAGACCGGGATTTATTTGGACACTCATAGTAGTACTTGTAGATTTTCTAAGTTTAACCTATAGTTTAGGAATATTAATTTTAACCTAAGGTTTGATTAATATGACTGATATTGAGGATAATATTTAATATACTATAAGGTTTAGATAAGAACCAATTAGATAATAGCACATGTTATGTGTGGGTTTATTAATGATTAAGTATTTTGAGGATTAAATTTATTAAGGTTAAAATTTGAATACTCTAAGGTCAGTCAGCAGCTTTGAAAACGTTAGAGGGCTTAGTCAAGGCTGTTTACTCAATTTAAATTAAGCTAAAAATGTGTAATTTCGTGTTTAAATAATCAGCGTATGCCGATATATCGCAGCTATAGGGGGCGATATATCGCAGCACGAAGATACGAAAAACACGAAACGTTGCACGATTGCCTCGGGCATACTGGCCCAGGTGATATATCGCCTACAGGGGGCGATATATCGCCCTTCTCAGCATATTTTGAAAGTTTTCAAAAATGTTCTCCATTCAAACCTTCAACCTCTTGATGAGTCCAGCATCTTTTTGAACGAGTCTTCAGCCTCTGCTGAACGATAATTCAAATTATTTTCACTTAAAAAGCCATTATTTTAATTCAAGTTAAATGAAGATCTTTTCATTCCTAAACTCTAGTACCCAGCCATTTATTCATCTATTACTCTAAGTTCAGAGGCTGCAAGTTGCTAGGTGAGTGTGAGAGTGTAAACACTTGGGTTGGGAATTATAAGCTTGACCATTATAAGCTTATCAAACACTTGGGGAAGTAAGGTTTATTCACATTTCGGTTCAAGGTTTAGATTGGTCATATAACTCTTCAAGGTATTTCCAAACTCTAGTCCATTTCTGTATTATGTTCTTTAAAAATTCTCATAGTCTTCTACTCATTCTAACCTTATTCTTATTCTTGGTCAGGAAATCCAAGTTCTTAAGCACAAAGTTTTTGGTAAGTATATTTTGATAGCATAGTCCCTTTTTCACTTTCATCCCTTTTCTTCAATATACTCACCATATTATAAATGGTTTTTAGGAGTGTTCCAAGGTCCCAAATCAGTTCTCATATCCCGGTTATTTTGGTAAGGAAAATAGGATAGGATTTATGTGTTATATGCTTTTATATGTTCTCTTATGATTTTATGTTATGTAATATGTTATGTTAAGTATGATTGTAGACTTGGGCATATGACCTATATGACTAACGAGCCCCAAATAGATTATGGGCATATGACTTGCTTAGCTAGCAAGACCCCACTAATCTAATGGGCATATGACTTGCTTAGTTTATGGGACCCCAAGTAATAATGGCCATTATAGTATGTATGTGACATAAGTGTTATGATATGTTTTATGTTTCTTATGAAATTTATGTATATGAACTATGTGTTAGATTTTCCTTGCTGGGCATTAGGCTCACTCCTTTTTGTTTATATGTGCAGGAAAATAGTTTTAGTGGCAGGAAAGGTTCTTGGAAGCTTGGGGAATGTGTATTGAGGCAGAATGGATTCAAAGAGCCGAGAGTTTCGATTCGAGGATGTAGTTTTTTTTGTTTCTTATGGTTTTTATATGTATTTTTCCGCATTTTATTATGTAATCTCTTTTTAATTATCATTATGTCATGTTTTGATTTTAAAACAATGGGATCCCATATCCTAACTTAAATTTTATGTAAGTTTGACCTTTATTTTTTTTTAAGTTTTAATAAAGTTATGATCTTATCACTTGTAAGTGTTATTAAGAATTAGTGTTTATGTATAGTTTTCGTTAATGGTCCAAAAGTCTAGAGTAGTTGGGTCATTACAAAAGTTGAATCAGAATATCTAGAAGACATATTTTCAGATTTAACAAATTTAGTATTCATTTTCGATTGAGTTTCAACAAAACCCAATCCAGCTTGACTAAGTTGACCTGAATTATGAACCTCAAAAAATGTTAGAACCTGGATTTAGCATTTTGACATTTCTTTTCAATTTGTCAAGTTCTTTTGTCAAAAATAAAATTTTAGAATTTTTTGAACACAACTCAAATTCACAACATTTATTATTTTCTTCAAGATCTTTGATGTTGTGAGACAATTCTTTATTCATTTTAACCAAGGAACGATTTTCATTATACACCTGTGTAACGCCCTGGATAGCCAAGACCGTTACACTGTGTGTTTATAAAGGTGCAAGACTTGCTAATCAAGTCATTTAATCATAAACATGTTACTGAAACTACAATTCAACTAGGGTTAAAAGAGTTTGGTCTCAAAAGTCACATTTCTTATGATCGAACATTTTCTTTTACATGGGATCCCAGAAGTAGTAAAGTTATAAGACACATTAAAAAATTTCGGGATTAAAATACAGTTGCTAGCCACTCTAAGGCAAAACAGACAAATAGGCTTTTCTCGTCCTGTTCCATTCCTCGGCCGTGGCGGCCGATCAGCTGATTATGTACATTCCGCTCTCCATCTCAGGACTGGTCCAACTTGCCCTTTCCTTTACCTGCACCATGTAGCACCTGTGAGCCAAGGCCCAGCAAGAAAACACAATAACATATCATAATCATCAAGCAACAACCAGATGACTCATACAGTATAAGAAAGTACTCAACAATCCAAGCACTCATGTCATTCAAGTATTCAACATACCAAGTACATCACTTCATATCAATAATCAATTCACATATGATAACCAGGGTTAGTGCCTTTAGGTCGCACCCTCTATTTATCCCACTGACTCCGGCCCGCTTAAACCGAGCTTAGTGAATATTAAGCTGTCCTCAGCTATCAGTGGCCGAGTTGCGCCCTCTGCACAAGTATTATTTACGGCACCCTTAGGCCATTTATCACATGTCCCATGGCATAATACCATCTATGACATCATACAGATATAAGGAGCTCTTAGTCCCATCACAAACACATAACCGGGTGCAGTATTCTTACCTTTAGATTTCGATAGCTTTGTTCAAGTCAATCCTCAAGCACGATCCCGTCTGAGCCCTAGAGTACACCTAGTCACGGTCACAAGTTAGAACCAACTCCAAACCTCAATTCCAAAACCTAGCCTTGGGACCAATCCCGAGCCCTCAGGAAGCCCTAATTCCACCAAACGGGGTGGTGGAATCAAACCCCGAGCCCCCGGGCAAAAACCCTTAGATATAACCCAAAAACCCCTTTCTGGGAACATGGTAGTGCTACAGCGCCCTAAGGTGGGTGCTACAGCGCTACAAGCAGAGCCATCAGGCTTCTAGATGCCCAAGACTAGCGCTGTAGCGCCCTAAGGCTAGCGCTACAGTGCTAGTCACAACCAGACACTACCCAATTTTCTCCTCTTCGAATTTCCTCGAGCCAAACCTTTCCAAAACTCAATCAAACCTCAACCAAACTTCAAAACAAGCTTCCCAACATCCTCAACTCATCCCAAACAACCTAACCACCAATAATTCAGTCACATGCACCCCAAAACACAAAATTCACCATGGCTGAACCTAGAGCTCAAAACTCAACAAGAAAAACAACTGAAACCACATAATTCAAGTGACCAAGTCCAGAACTTCTTACCTTCAGCAGAGAGGTTCAACCTTAGGCTATCCTCCACTCTTCCTTAGCTTTCACTCCTCAAATCTTCAGCGTTAATTCCCTATAATTCCCACCAAAACTCTACTCAAAATCCATATTAATACTAAAAACCAAGAATTGAGTTACAACCTCAAGACCTTACCTCAAATGATGAACAACCCCTTCTAACTCTTCAAACCAAACTAGGGATCCTAGCCTCAAGCTCCTGCCCAAACTCTCTCTGAGTTTTAGCTTCAAATTCCTTCAAGAGATGGAGAAGAGACCTCCAACCGAGAGAGAGAGAAAAATATAGACTCCTGTTTTCCCTTTTCTTTCCTTTTCCTTCTTTTCTTTCTTTTCTTTTCTTTACTTCAGATTTCCACAATTTTCTACACAATCCACTAAAGCATAAAGCAGCATAACCCTTATCTCTCATTTTAAACATCAAAAGACCAAACTTCCCTCCCATTTAAAACTAAACTTTTAAACATCCTAAGGGCATTTTAGTCATTACACCTAATTCCTGCTAATTCCTCGAATGTCTCTAACATTTTCTGCTTACTTCCCGACATCTAACTAATCACCAATTATACTCCTTAATATCAAAATAGACTCCAATATATTCTCTAAATCCCCAGAATTACCCCCAGGCTCGCCCCCAGCCGGGTATAAATCCCCGCCTTGACTTTTTCGCTAAACCGCTCACTAGGATCGCCTCGAGTCACAGAGTACAAATATATCCACATAATAATGTGGTCTCAACAATTTATCACAATTATTTACATTTATGCCCTCAACGGGGTAAAATTACGAATATGCCCTTCTAACCTAATCAAGGCCTACATGCATACTAATACACATAGTCATGCATCACAGATATTCAAATAATCATATAACATGCTTTTAATCATTTAATTCACATATAATCCAGTTATGCCCTCCCGGCACACTAATCAAGGCCCTTAAGCCTTATTAGTGAATTTAGGTTGTTACAACTATCCCCTCCTAATGAGAATTTCGTCCTCGAAATTTACCTGAATAATTCGGGATACTGATCCCGCATCACTGACTCAAGTTCCCAGGTCGCCTCCTCGACCCTACTATTCCTCCATAACACTTTAACAAGAGGAATCGTCTTATTCTGTAGTACTTTGTCCTTCAGATCCAAGATCTGGACCGGTTGCTCCTCATAGGCTAGATCTGTCTGCAATTCCAAGTCTTCATACCTCACCACATGTGTCGCATCTGAGACGTATTTCCGGAGCATAGAAACATGGAATACGTCATGGACTCCTGACAATGATGGTGGCAAGGCTAACCTGTAAGCCACCTGACCGATCCTTTCTAGGATCTCAAAGGGTCCGATGAACCTAGGGCTTAACTTGCCCTTCTTTCCGAACCTCCTCACCCTTCGCAATGGTGAAACCCGGAGAAACACGTGGTCCCCAACCTGGAACTCCACGTCTCTACACTTGGGATCAGCGTAGCTTTTCTGTCTACTCTGTGAGGTGAGCATCCTAGCTCGGATCTTCTCTATAGCTTCACTTGTCCTCTAAACCATATCTGGCCCCAAATACTTCCTCTCACCCATCTCATCCCAATGAATGGGTGATCTACACTTCCTTCCGTATAACATCTTGTAGGGAGCCACTCCAATCTTTGATTGGTAACTATTGTTATGTGAAAATTTAATCAACAGGAGATACTTACTACATGATCCCTCAAAGTCGATCACACACGCTCTAAGCATATCCTCCAATACCTGTATCATCCTCTCGGGCTGTCCATCAGTCTGTGGATGAAAGGCTATGCTGAAGTTCAACTGAGTCCCCATAGCCTTCTACAAACCACCCCAAAACTTGGAGGTAAAGATAGGATCCTGGTATGACACTATAGACTTAGGAACCCCATGGAGACGTACGATCTCCCTCACATACAACTCTGCATACTGATCCATAGTATACGTCGACCTCACTGGAAGAAAATGGGCTGACTTGGTGTATCTGTCCACTATCACCCACACCGAGTCATAAAGCCCTACTGTTATGGGTAAACCTCCCATAAAATCCATCGTAATATCCTCCCATTTCCACTCGGGAATACCCAAAGGCTGAAGCAACCCTACTGGTTGCTGATGCTCAGCTTTCACCTGCTGACAGGTTAAACATTTGGCTACGTACTCCACCACATCCTTCTTCATCCCGGGCCACCAATATAACGTCCGTAGATCCTGGTACATCTTCGTGGTACCCGGATGAAGTGAGTACGACGTCGTATGTGACTCATCCAATATCTCTCGTATAATCCCCTCATCATTCAGAACGCAAATCCGTCCCTGATACCGAAGCAAACCAATCTAAAAAATAGAATAGTCCTTAGCTACTCCCGCTAAGACATTTTCTCTAACCTCCTGTAACTGAGCGTCTACCAATTGCCCTTCTTTAATCCGCTCTAGCAGGGTCGACTGCAAAGTAATATTGGCCAACCGCCCACCACCAATTCTATCCCCGCTCTGACCATCTCATCAGCTAACTCTCTCGAGATCTGGGTGGAGCTATATAACTGACCTGGGCCTCTCTGGCTCAATGCATCCGTCACCACATTGGCTTTCTCCGGATGGTAAAGAATATCACAATCGTAGTCTTTCACCAGCTCTAGCCGACGTCTTTGTCTCGTGTTCAGGTCCTTCTGTGTAAAGAAATACTTCAAACTCTTGTGGTCAGTCTATACCTCGCACTTCTCCCCATACAGATAATGTTGCCAAATCTTCAGTGTGAATACCACCGCTGCTAGCTCTAAATCATGGGTAGGATACCGCTGCTCATACTCTTTCAACTGTCATGATGCATAAGCTATGACCATTTCATTCTGCATCAACACATAACTAAACCCAACCTCGATGCATCGCAGTAAACAACAAACTTCCCTTCCCCTAAAGGAAGACTCAACACAGGCGCAGTAATAAGTCGTCGCTTCAATTCTTGGAAACTGTCCTCACACTTGTCTTACCAGATAAACTTCAAGTTCTTCCGTGTCAATTCTGTCATCAGTGCCGCTATCTTCGAAAAGCCTTCCATAAACCGTCTGTAGTAACCCGCTAGACCAAGAAAACTCCGCACTTCCGAGGCGTTCCTTGGCCTCGGCCAATCCCTAACTGCCTCCACCTTAGATGGACTCACCTTAATCCCATCTACACCCACAATATGTCCAAGGAATGTCACTTTTGGTAACCAAAATTCATATTTCTTAAACTTGGCGTATAGCTGATGCTCCCTCAATCTTTGCAGAACCTGTCGAAGATTTATCTCATGCTCTGCCTCTGAACTGGAGTACACTAAGATGTCGTCGATGAAAACAATAACGAACTGATCCAGAAATTCCTTGAACATTGCATTGGTCAAATCAAACAACATGACCAGAAACTCATAGTGCCCGTACCTCATTCAGAAGGCCGTCTTCGGTGTGTCCTCATCTTTGATCCTCTGCTGGTGATAACCAGATCGAAGATCAATCTTCGAGAACACCGTCTTACCCTGCAGCTGATCGAACAAATCGTCAATCCTTGGTAGGGGATACTTATTCTTGATAGTCAACTTGTTCAATTCCATGTAGTCTATACACATTCTCAAAGTCCTGTCCTTCTTTTTCACAAACAAAATTGGAGCACCCCATGGCGAGTAACTAGGCCTGATGAACCCCAAATCCAGAAGCTTTTGCAACTGTATCTTCAATTTTATCAGTTCTGCCGGTGCCATCCTATACGGTGCCCTCGACATTGGCTCTGCCCCTGGCGCCAACTCAATGACAAACTGAATCTCCCTACGCGACGACAACCTATGTAAGTCCTCAGGAAACACATCCAAGAACTCTCAAACCAATCTGGTCTCTTCCGGTCCTGTTGGTGAAACCCTGGTGGTATCTACCACACTAGCTAGGAAACCTATACATCCTCCCTGTAATAGGTCCCTAGCTCTCAACGCTAAAATTCTGGGTATGCAGGGTCCATGCACCGCTTCAACAAAGACAAAGGGATCCTCACCCTCCGGCTCAAAGGTCGCCATCTTCTTCCTGCAGTCAATAGTAGCTCCATATCTAACCAGCCAATCCATACCTAAAATCATATCAAAGTCTTCCATACTCAACTCAATCAAGTCTACTGACAACTCTCTACCATCAACTATCACTGGCAGTGCTCTAATCCACCTCCTAGAAACTACCAGTTCCTCTGTAGGCAAAATAGTCCCAAACCCTGAAGTACAATACTCACTAGGTCTACACAGTCTATCAATCACCTTACTAGAAACAAACAAATGTGTAGCACTAAAGTCTATCAATACAGTAAAAGAAGAGCCAGCGCTAGAAAGCTGACCTATCACTACTGAGGGACTAGCCTCGGCGTCTGCCTGCGTCGGGGTGAACATCCGAGCTGGAGTCAAGCTGTCCACCTTCCCCGCATCTCCCTTCTTCATTGTCGGGCAATCTTTCTTGAGGTGTCCCACCGCCCCGCACACGTAACAGGCCTTAGCCTGAAACTTGCCCGGATTGCATCTTTTGCACCTCGTGCACTCAGGATAGGTCCTCCATGAATCACCGCCTCCCTGACGGCCACCCTGAGTACCCCGACCTCTCCTATCAGGGCCAGGAGAGGTCGAAGCATCAGGGTTCTTCCTCTTTAAATCACTGGGGCCTCCGCTCCTACCGGAACAAGAATTTGGAGGCACCACCCTGCGACCCTCCCGTCTTGCTGCACTCTCCCTCCTTATCTTATTTTCCACTTCCTCAGCGGTAAGAGCCTTCTCTACATCATGGGCATAAGTTGTCCCTCCAGGAACCATTGTAATCCTCACATCTCGGGCTATCATAGCATTAAGCCCTCTAATAAATCTGTCCTACCTAGCTGCATCAGTAGGCACAAGGTCAGGTGCGAACTTTGCAAGTCTGTCAAACTTTAGGGCATATTCTGTGACTGTCATACTGCCCTGAACTAGCCCCACGAACTCATTTACCTTCGCTGCCCTGATGGCAACATTGTAGTACTTCTGACTGAACAGGTCCTTGAATCCTTCCCAAGTCAAAGCAGTAATATCTTTGGTCTGTTGATGCCACTTCCCACCAGATTCGGGCATCCTCTCTCAGCATATATGTGGCACAGGCAACTCTGTCATGTCCCTTTACCCTCATAAAGTCCAGAATGGTAGTAATCATGGTCATCCACTGTTCAGCCTTCAGTGGATCAGGTCCTCCCTCAAAGATCGGGGGCTACTGTTTCCTGAACCGCTCGTACAACGGCTCCCATCTGTTCCTAACCTCTACTGGTTGTACAACTGGTACCACCGCAGGTGGCACAATAGGGGCAACACTCCCTGATGAAGCCTGTTGTCGCAGAATTTGAATCTGTTCATCCTGGCTCTGTAGCCGTGCTTGCATGTCTGCCATAAGCTGCTGCCAGCTTTCAGGGACTGGCAAAGGGGTCTGGCCCTGATCATCATCTCTAGTTGCAGACCTAATGCTGGCTAGTCGTGTAGATTTTCTTGGACGCATAATTATCCAAGTCAATTTGCAATCAACGACTCGGCAGTCAGACTATGATGACAGGGTAATAATCCTTCCATGATCCACCATTAGAACCCCAAACAACCACAAACAATCAAAATATAACAGTTCATCCAATTATCCAAATATTTTCATTCACAAGCATAGCAGTGCTGATAAGCACGCCTCAATATCATCATGCAATAGTCAAGGGCCAGGCCCTATCAGTATCTCATGCTCCCTATTAATAAAGCAAATATCAACAGTCATATTCCATTTATTCATTTAAGTAGATAATCATGTATACACAATTACCAAACCCTAAGTCGAGCTTGTCTTTCGCAGCGAATGTACATGTCCAGCTAGTCTTCAGGAACCCTTAAACCTATGACGCTCTGATACCAAGTTGTAACACCCTAGATAGCCAAGACCGTTACACTATGTGTTTATAAAGGTGCAAGACTTGCTAATCAAGTCATTTAATCGGAAACGTGTTACTAAAATTACAGTTGAACTAGGGTTAAAAGATTTTGGTCTCAAAAGTAACATTTCTTATGATCGAACATTTTCTTTTACATGGGATCCCAGAAGTAGTAAAGTTATAAGACAGTTTACAAAATTTCAAGATTAAAATACAGTTACTAGCCACTCTAAGGCAAAACAGACAAATAAGTTTTTCTCTTCCTGTTCCACTCCTCGGCCGTGGCAGTCGATCAACTGATTATGTACAACTTGCCCCGAAGCTCTCCATTTCAAGACTAGTCCAACTTGCCCTTGCCTTTACCTGCACCATGTAGCACTCGTGAGCCAAGGCCCAGCAAGAAAACACAATAACAGAGCATAATCATCAAGCAACAACCAGATAACTCATATAGTATAAGCAAGTACTCAACAATTCAAACACTCATGTCATTCAAGTATTCAGCATACCAAGTACATCACTTCATATCAATAATCAATTTACATATGATAACCAGGGTTAGCGCCCTTAGGCCGCACCCTCTATTTATCCCACTGACTCGGGCTTGCTTAAACCGAGCTTAGTGAATATTAAGTTGTCCTCAGCTACAAGTGGCCGAGCTGCGCTCTATGCACAAGTATTATTTACGGCACCCTTAGGCTGTTTATCACATGTCCCATGGAATAATACCATATATGACATCATACATATATAGGGAGCTCTTAGTCCCATCACAAACACATAACCGGGGTGCAGTTTTCTTACCTTTAGATTTCGATAGCTTTGTTCAAGTCGATCCTCAAGCACGATCCCGTCTGAGCCCTAGCATACACCTAGTCACTGTAATGCCCCAAATTTCCTAATAAGGTTTAGGACCTTGATTAGGAGGCCGGGAGGGCCATAATTGATTTAATATGTTATAAAATGAATATATGCATGTTAATGTGAATTATATTATTATATGATGATAAATGCATGCATATGGGTGTATTTATAATGATAAGGGCATTTTGGTAATTTGGCCTGTTGAGGGCATATTTGTAAATTGGGTGCGTATTGTAATTTGTGAATGAGATTTCATTATTATGGAGATATATTCGAGCTATGTGGCGTGAGATGATCTTAGATTATGAGTTAGCGGTTTTGTCATAACGGGGTCAAATTTGGGGTAATAGGAATGTTTATTTGGTGATAGATTGGGAATATTTGAGATCAGGGTGAAATTCTGGAAGTTTTGACTATAGTGTCCCCGGGGGTGTTTTTGGGACCCCGAGCACTAGGTTTTATTTGAGGTTACTTAAGCTTGAAGTAGCTTGACAGATAAGAACGTACGTTAGAAACTTCTCGTTCTCTCTCAAAACAGTTCGTTTTACTGTTCGAGCATTTTTGGGGAAATTTTGAGTTCTAGGAGTCGAAATCAAGCGAGGGTCGAGGCATAGCGATCCTAGGAAATATTAGAAGCTTCTTAACTGAAGGATTTGATGAGAAACAACCCAATCGAAGGTGACCACTAAGGGCTTAAAGGTTGATCGTTTTCAAGGATCGTTCTTATATTGGTACTAGCTCGAATCTGACGTAAGAAAACTGCACCCTGTGTTTATGTGACATGCATGGTTATCATTGAAACATGTTGGTTGATTATTGAGTATGACATGCATGGTTATTTTTGATGCATGTTGGATGTTTAAATGTAAATGTTGATAGCATAATGAATGCTTGGCAATCTTGCCCATTTGCATATGACTATTGTTGAGGCATGCTGGATGACTAAGTGTGATGCATGTAATGCACGAGAAACATGTGATTAGGGCATGCCGTGAATGATGAATATGAGATTGGCCAGAGCTTGAGTCTCTGAGTTTGTGCATGATCATGATTATGCTAGAAACTGTTTAGTAAGCATGCCGAATGCCCTATTCTTGGATAACTGGCATATGATACATATTGATAGCATTGCTTACTTGTGTATGGTACTGACTAACTAGTCAGATCGAAAAAAGTGTTAGTATTATCTGTGAAGCTGTGACTCACTAGTCAGGTTCGGCAGTAATACTGGACACATGTTAGGTAGCGCTGACTTATTTGTCAGAACGGCCTTAGCGTGAATCACGCAAGCCAACAGAGATTATATCTAATCGACTACTAGCATTGAATGACTCAAGGAGCATTAATGCCTGACCGACCCTGAGGGTCGATGAATGAAAAAGAGCTTGGAGGCTAGTGGCTTACCTAACAGCCACTCTCCCGCTAGAAAAGATAGCTTGGAGGCTAGTGGCTTACCTAACAGCCACTCTCCCGCTGGAAAAGAGAGCTTGGAGGCTAGTGGCTTACCTAACAGCCACTCTCCCGCTAGAATCATGTGATGTTCACCCATTGGTTTGAAAGCTTTATATTCAGTGTGATTATAATGATAATCATTTGATAATGTTTATGAAAAGTGTTATGTTTTCTTGATGGGCTTCGGCTCACGGGTGCTATGTGGTGCAGGTAAAGGCAAGAGGAAGCTGGACCATCCTTGAGTTGGAGAGCTTAGGTGATGACGTGTACATATGCAGCTGCTCGACCGCCACGACCGAGGTTTAAAGTGGAACTAGGGTTGAACCCTGTTTTGCCACTTAGAACGGCTTGTAGTAAATATTTTCTGTAATAAACTCTGAGTTGTATTTTTGGGATCCCAATGTATATATTAAACGTTCTAATGAAACGTTACATCATTACCAAAGTGTTTAAACCCTAAACCGCTAATCATACTTAGATCACGTTTTGGCCAAATGACTCGATTAGCGAGTTTAGCACTGTTTACAAGGCACACCGTAACGGTCCCAGGAGTTGGGGCGTTACAGTCACGGTCACAAGTTAGAACCAACTCAAAACCTCAATTCCAAAACCTAGCCTCGGGACCAAATCTTAGCCCTAATTCCACCGAACGGGGTGGTGGAATCAAACCCCGAGCTGCCGGGCAAAAACCCTTAGAAATAACCCAAAACCCCTTTCTAGGAACAGGGTAGCACTACAGCGCCCTAAGGTGGGTGCTACAGCGCTACAAGCAGAGCCATCAGGCTCCCAGATGCCTAAGCCTAGCATTGTAGCATCGTAAGGCTAGCGCTACAGCGCTAGTCACAGCCAGACACTACCTAGTTTTCTCCTCTTCGAATTTCCTCGAGTCAAACCTTTCCAAAACTCAATCAAACCTCAACCAAACTTCAAAACAAGCTTCCCAACATCCTCAACTCATCCCAAACAACCTAACCCCCAATAATTCAATCACATGCACTCCAAAACACAAAATTCACCATGGCTAAACCTAGAGCTCAAAACTCAACAAGAAAAACAATTGAAACCACAGAATTCAAGTGACCAAGTTCAGAACTTCTTACCTTCATCAAAGAGGTTCAACCTTAGGCTATCCTCCACTCTTCCTTAGCTTTCACTCCTCAAAGCTTCAGCCTCAATTCCCTAGAATTCCCACCAAAACTCAGCTTAAAATCCATAATAATACTAAAAACCAAGAACTGAGTTACAACCTCAAGACCTTACCTCAAATGATGAACAACCCTTGCTAACTCTTCAAACCAAACCAGGGATCCTAGCCTCAAGTTCCTGCCCAAACTCTCTCTGAGTTTTAGCTTCAGATTCATTCAAGTGATGGATAAGAGACCTCCAACCGAGAGAGAGAAAAAGATAGACTCATGTTTTCCCTTTTCTTTCCTTTTCCTTCTTTTCTTTCTTTTCTTTTATTTACTTCAGACTTCTACAATTTTCTACACAATCCACTAAAGCATAAAGCAGCATAACCCTTATCTCTCATTTTAAACATCAAAAGACCAAACTTCCCTCCCATTTAAAACTAAACTTTTAAACATCCTAAGGGCATTTTAGTCATTACACCCAATTCCCGCTAATTCCTCGAATGTCTCTAACATTTTCTGCTTACTTCCCGACATCTAACTAATCACCAATTATACTCCTCAATATCAAAATAGACTCCAATATATTCTCTAAATCCCTAGAATTACCCCTAGGCTCGCCCCGAGCCGGGTATAAATCCCCGCCGTGACTTTTTCGCTAAACTGCTCACTAGGATCCCCTCGAGTCAAAGATTACAAATATATCCACATAATAATGTGGTCTCAACAATTTATCACAATTATTTACATTTATGCCCTCAACGAGCTAAAATTATGAATATGCTCTTCTAACCTAATCAGGGCCTACATGCATACTAATACACATAGTCATGCATCACAGATATTCAAATAATCATATAACATGCTTTTAATCATTTAATTCACATATAATCTAGTTATGCCCTCCCGACACACTAATCAAGGCCCTTAAGCCTTATTAGTGAATTTGGGTCGTTACAACTTGTAACCACTTACCATACATTACCTTGTATGATTCAGCCAATGATTCCTCATTGAGTTCTGACTCGTCTGAATCCGAGTCAATTTCCTTTTTATCAAAATCAATCAAGGTATTGTTTAAACACTAAATTTTTCCTCTTTCCTGAAAAGTACTTGACAAAACACTGGTTAAAGTAACTTTGTCATTATCCTCTTCACTACTTTCAAAATCATCATCACTCCAAGTAACATTAAAACCCTTTTTATTCTTTTTCAATGTGTTGGCACATTCAGATTGAATATGACCATATCCTTCACATTCCCGACATTGAATACCCTTTTTATTGTTAGAAACAAAAGGTTTAGAAGAGGTGTTATCTTTTGGATTTTTTGAAAAATTCTTTTTATTTCGAACATTTTTCATGAACTTTTGAAAATTTCTTGTTAGCAAGACCATTTCATCATCTTTCTCATCATCAGAAACATATTTTTCAGAAAATTTAAATGCAATACCTTTGCTATTTTCAATTGAAGGATTCGGCTTACCCTTTTTCTTTATTTGTTGATTTAGCTCAAATGTTCTTAATGAACCCATAAGCTCCTTAACCTTCATTTTGCCAAAATCCTTAGCCTCCTCCATTGCTAGCAATTTCGTGTCAAATCTGTCTGGAAGCACACGAACTATTTTTCGAACCAACACAGATTCATCTAGTTTTTCTCCCAAGGAAAAAAACTCATTAGCAATATCAGACAAATTTTCATAAAACTCAGATAAAGTTTCAGTTTCCAACATTCTTAATTCATCAAATCTAGTCTGCAACATGGTAAAACGTGATCTCTTTACATCAACAGTACCTTCAAACTGAGTTTGAAGGATTTTCCACACCTCCTTTGCAGATTCAAAAGATGATATCAATTTTTTAAATTCTTCACCAACACCATTAAAAATTGCATGCAAAGCTTTATTATTATAACTAGATAATTTTTCATCTTTAATGGACCACTTTATTTCAGATTTTACCTTTGAATTACCTTTATCATCTTTTTCAATTGGTGGAGTCCAACCCGAGAGTATAGATCTCCAAGCCCTCTCATCTTGTGACTTGATAAATGCCCTCATCCTGACCTTCTAGTATGGATAATTAGTATCATTTAATAGAGGTGGCCGAGTGATGGAGTTTCCTTCTGCAAAGAACGACATCTCACACAAAACAAATTAAATGGAATAATATAACCTCAAGATCTCACTAAGAGTTTAGTGACTTGCTTTGATACCAATTGAAATTCCGTATTTTATAATTACCAACTTATTATTTAATTAATCAATTAATTAAATGCAGAATAATTAAGATGGTATTGAAACAGATATTCTGTAGCTACAGACCAGGGTTTTGTAACTACAGACCAGAAAACCAGAAAAGAACTAAAGTGGAGAAAATAAAAACACACAAGGTTTTTTTACGTGGTATCAGCAATCCTTGCATATTGCTACTATTCCATGGGGCCACGCCCAGAGATAAGATTCATTAGTAAGATCTAAAAAATACAAAGTTTTTGACTTATGCATAAATAGACTCCCTCTTATTATATGCCGCAATCTTGATGTATTCCACCTTGACAAATGAACCTTGCTTAACCTTCAAGAATACGAACTCCCTTCGATCTGCTTGAAGTGTGCTTGCTTCCTCCCAAAGCAAGACTTGAACCACCTTCTCTCGAAGGTTTGCAGTTTGTTCTCCTCCTTTGTAGAACTGTTTGAAGACTCAAAACACTTACAAGGACACTGAAAAACAGAGGTAGAGTCGAACTCACTCACCTTTACGAAACAAAAACTCTCTTTTACAAATAAGAATGAAATACAAAAAGAGGTAATGAAAACCTAGCAGCCAATATGAGTATTTATAGTCATTATACTCATATTGGGCAACTAATACACGGTCTAAATCGACCTAAGCCCACAAGGAAACTTTCCTAAAAGAATTATTCAATTTGACAAGATTTTCTGATTCTGTAGCTACAGAATCGTGAGCTATATATGGTAACAATCCATCGTTTGATGTAGGAATCAAGGCTTCCCTTTTATAACCTGATCATGTAATAAAACTCAATTATATGGTCAGATATAATGAGGTAATCAGCTGGAAAAAGACAGCTCAAAAATATTTGTTTTTATAATAATAAAGCCACACTATTTTTGGCAAACTTTCCTAATATAGAAAAGTTTGTCATCAATTATACCTTTATTATTTAAAAGAAATAAAACATATATCAATAATATATATTTAGATACAGCCAAATATAATAAGAAAATACAAAATATTTTTGTCAAATTAAATATGCCAAAAATGGAATCAACATAAATCGTTACTTAACTTTAATTACACATTTAAAGTCCAAATGACTCGCTTAACGAGTTAAGCACAATTTTAAATACACAGTGTAACAGTCCTGGATTAGTAGGGTGTTACAACTTGGTATCAAAGCTGTCAAGGTTTAGTGGTTCCCGAAGATAGGTTGAGTGTGTACACTCGCTGCTAAAGAAGAGCTTGACTCGCAGTTTGGTAACTAATGTGTTAAATATGTGCTTAACTAGAATATATATACCTTATCTGCATGTTAGAATAAGAAGCATGGAATATACTAATTGGGCTTGGCCCTTGATTGCTATGTGAATATGAAAAAACATGCTTATGAGCATTGTTGTTCAGTGTGGAAGCTATTGAAATGCTTATTAGCATTGTTGTTGTGTGTGTATGCTTATGTGTTAGGTTTTGGACCATGGGAAGGTTTTTGGGGTACTTTTATCATTGCCTGATAAGCCGAATCATTGATTGCAGACATACTTGGGGAGTTATGCCTATATGTGCAAGTCTAACGTGCCACAAATTAATAGAATATGAGTTAAGCATATAACAAGAAGAAGAGGAAGCTTTATTGTTCATATTGTCAATTGAAGTACAAAGTTTAAACATGCCATCACAAGCATATCCCTTTCCCACAAACACATTTACCTTGGACAAAGTAAGTTTGCCAGAATCTAACTCAACCTTGATTCTCGGTTTGCCAAGAAAATCACCACTCACAAGGTTTCTACTCATTTCTGGTACATACAAAATATTGGTGAGTAGAACCTTCTTATAGGATGTGAAGAACAAATCAATAGTTCATTTTCCTTCAACCTTGGACCTTTTCTTATTGCCCATTTGTATTTCATGCCATTCCTTTGAAAATTCAAAGGTCTTGGATAAAGATCAATCATAGGTAACATGAATGGTGGCACAAGTGTCATACCACCACCCACTCACCTTTCCATGAATGACACTAACTTCACTTAGTGTTGCCACTAGCTTTTCTTTGGTTGAATTGACTCTTGCCTCATTGTTTTGGAACCTCTTGAACCTTCAATCTCTAGTAAAGTGGCCATTCTTGCCACACACAAAGTAAGGTCCCTGGGAACTTTTGAATTGTCCCTCATTCTTCTTGGGACCTAAGGGTTTTTTACCCTTGCCCTTGTTCTTTCCAATTCATTTTCCCTTGTAAGGATGATTAGCCACCACATTTATCTTTGAAGTCTCTCCATTAGACTCCTCATTCTTATCTCTAGAACAGAATTCCTCCTCAATCCTCAAGTGTTTGAGAATTTCCTCCAATGAAACCTCCTAATTCTTATGGAGAATCTTCTTCCTATAGCAACATTTACACCCCAAGTCTTCATCTGTGTTTGCGCGGTGAAGACTTGCTTCTTTTTCTCAGTTCAATCACCTAGCTCCAAGATCACTTACCTATTTCCCAGATCGTTTATTTGAGTCTTGGTTCATTTAGCTAAGTCCCGATTCATTCATTTGGGGCCAACTGGTTATTCCTCGACCTTTCGAATTCCCACTGACCTAGGTCATAATGTCAATCCATCTCCCTACAACTCTTGGAAACATCCTCTAGATGTCAGACACTATTGGTTTATCACATATGAGTTTCTTCTAGAGGAGAACCCCACTTTAGTGCTAGACTTTCAACATGTGGGTTAGGGATGTAAATGGGGTGGGTCAACCCCGCCCCGCTAAAGATCTGCCCCGACTTGCTAAGCTTCTGCCCTGACCTGACCCGCCCCGAATGTGATGGAGCAGGTCAGACCTGACCAGGTAAGGGTTTTTTTTTTCATTTTCTTTAATAAAAGAAAGACTATTTTTTTTAAATGTTACAATATAAAAATAAATGGAAAAAAATATGTCATACTAGACATAAATGAGTTGCCTAAATTTTTTTTATAAATGGTCTTGCATACTAAAATAAAATAAAATTTAATATACTTCAAAGCAAAATATCAATTTAATCCTCTATCTCTCTTAAATATACTTTGTCTTATTTATATATATATATATTTGGATCGTGGGTCACCCTAAATAGTTGTAGAAATTATTTTAAAAAAAAATTATTTATTACAAAAAAAGACAACAACAACAACAACCGGGTCGGGTCTTGATCCGACCCGATTCAATTGCTAGCGAGTCGGGTCGGATCTCGACCTGACCCAGTTTTGCCTCGCTTATATCCAGATCATAGGTCACCTCGTCGGGTCGGGGCTCCGACTCGCCCCAATCCACCGGGTTTTTTTGCCATCCCTGATGTGGGTAAGTTATCCTTTCCCATTCTTCATCTCGTCCTTTTTTTTTATCGGACACTCACGTTCTATGAACAGATCTGTATGCTCAGACCTGGCTAACCAAGTTCATCTTGGACTGGAAGAAAATATATGGCGCCATCAGTGCTGAAGATGTAGACGTGGGGGGGGTTCATGACCATAGAGAATCTTCGGTTGATTGGGTTGATTGCCGGCCATCAGTCGATAGATGCCCTCAACCTCCGGGGATTACAATGTGAGAGGGACCCTGCTCTGAGGGAAGAGTTGGCCCTCATTCACATTGAGGCGGGGGAGGCCGTGGTTAGGGCAAACACAGAGAGGTTGAAGGCGGAGCGAGCACGCCTTGTGGAATGAGCCAAATCCCAAGAGCTGGATGCCTTGCTTGAGGGGAGGCAGGCCAACACTGGAGCTCCCAAGGCCAACATCTCTAGGCAAGGTAAAACAGCTCCATTTTTTACTTATGCTCCTCATACTGAGGGCTTTGTTAGGAATAGACAACGACACCGGGACTATTTAACCTGGACTTTTAGCAACGTGGGGCTTCTTTGCCCCATTGTCGTGGACATGTTGACCCTCATGCATTCATCTTGGTTCTTTCAATATGGTAGCTTTTTGGTCCAGGATGACATGGGGGATCAAATTCATGCTTTTTCCCTAGGAGAATTAAGTCAGGCCCATTCCATAGATTAGGGTTTGTCCCGGAGGACTTAGACTTGCATGGTTCTTTTGCTGTCTTTCCTGCTTCGTTATTAATTCATATTTTGTTCTTATTTTAGGTGAACCGGACATGGCTGATCCTGTGGCGAAGATGAAAGAAATGATTGAGGCCAGGGCTGCCAAGGCCAAGGCATCAGCGAAGAAGTCCGCCAAGGGTCCAGCCAGGACGAAGGTCATTGATCTGATACTCGAGGTTGCAGAACCAGCTGTGGGGCCCCCAGAAGGAACTCGAGCTAATGCCTCGACCATTATGGCATCTATTGATCAACACCTACCCTCACCTGCTTCTCTCCAAGTCATAAATTTGGAGCAAGAACCTCCAGTAGAAGGTGGGGTGAGTAAAAGGAAGACGGACGTCGCTGCAACGATGTCCACAAAGCGGACCAAGAAGGCCAAGACAGTGGGGGGCTCCATTGTGGATGAGGCACACTCCCTTGAAGACGGCCTTATCATCACACTGGAGCTCCCGGATGCTCCTATGCTCCCCATCGACTCGGCTCTTCCTAGGGAAGGGGAGTCAGTTGTCCTGGAGGAGAGGATGAAGATGGTATCCCGACCTTGGGACGAGGGTCACATCAAATAGAATGAGGCGGCCCGGGCTCTGATGACTTGCCAGAATGTGGAGTTCTCTGGATGTCCCGAGGCTTTTAACGCTCCCCAACAGATCGCGGATCGGTTGGGAGTCAAGATTGGGTTTCAGCCTAAGTTGGGGCAGGACATGGCCCCATTCGCTGCGGACTTACTGGCCCAAGTGTGGACATCTATGTCCTCCCTTCGGCTCAAGCGCTACGCCTCCCTAGCTAGCAAAGACGTCATCTTCATCTCCAATGCCATCTGTCATCAGGCCACGGAGAAAAGCCACTTGTTCGTCTTGTTTCTTTATTACCATTATCTTTTTGTGGTGTTCTAACTTTACTTTGTTCCAGAATGCACTGCTGGCTCGTAGGAACACAAACTTGGTGGTTGAGATGGCCATGAGGCTGGAGACGCCACAGATGGAACTACAGGGGCTCGTTAACCAATGGGAAGCTGCCAAGGAGGCCTTCACCAAGGAGACTGCTCGGATTAAAGCTCAGCATGAGGAATTTTTGTCCAAGAAGAATGTTGACCACAAGAAGGTGGTGGACAACTTGCAGGTGAAACTATCTCGTGCCTATGGCATGGAAGCTTCGACCAAGGAACTCTTAGTGGCTAAGGCCCAACTTTGTCAAGAGCGGGAGAAGGTGGCATCTCTTGGGATCCAAGTCCAGGCTTTGGAGGTCCAAGCTTAGCTGGAGTTGAAGTGGAGTGCGGAGGCTCACAAGGAGAAGGAGCAGGTTGAAGAGTCGTTGGCAGTCACTTTTGACGAAGCCATTTACATGGCCTGGATCCAGGACAAGAATATGAATCTCCTCGTCTATCCGGATGCGGCTAAAAAAAGGGTCGAGTTTGAGGCCAAGGAGAAAAAAGACGCGGAGTTCTTGCTGGGGATCAATATGATGAAACTGCTTTAGATGTCCTGGATCATAACGAAGCCCAGGCCTGGGCTTTGTAATTTTATTTGGGGCTTCCTCTCTCCCTTTTTTTAACATGTTTTTTATGGGCGCGAATGCACTTAATACAATTGTTTATCTTATTATCTTGTTATTATATTGGTTTTTATCCTTGCATATCTTTATTTCCTTCTTTATGCTCATATATTTCTTGTGGAATCTTGGTTCCAATGGCCAAGACCATTAGGGGAAAAAGTGTGGAAGTTGATTAACTTGTCCTAAAACCAAGGTTCAGGTTTCAACGGCTTGGACCGCTTTGGACTTACTCAATATAATTTAACTGATTTATCCCAAATCTATGGTTCAGGTTCCAACACCCTGGACCATAATGGACTTCTCAGAAATGACTTAGTTTTAACGGCCTGGACCATTAAAGAGTTCTTAGATAGAAATTAGTTAATTAACTTATCCTGAACCCGAGGTTCAGGTTCCAATGGTCTGGACCGTTAAGGAATTATCAAATATAATCTTATTAATTTTTCTTGAATCTAAGGTTCAAGTCTCAATAGCCTGGACCATTTAAAAGGCTAAATTTAATCATTTCAAACCTAAGATTCAAGTTCTAACGGTTTTGGACCGTTATGGGGAACAATAAATAATGATTAAATTGTCTTGAACCATGTTAGGTTTGGACCAATTTTTGGGAGTTGGGTTTTGAACCCCCAGTCTATACGAATCCGGATTAGGACTAAGCTCTGTATATATGGTCCTCCCCCCAAGTGACCAGAAAGTGTAGTCTTAGGTCACTTATTCGTGTAAAAACTAAAGACGGACATGAACTTTTCCTTTTCTTATTACATTTCCTATGGTGTTTTGTTCACACCATTTACATTAAATAAGGAATGCCCTGGGACGTACATTACTTGAAAGTAAACATGTTAAAGAGAGAAGATATGGTTAAATCCTCCTGAGTACTGGTAGTACCGGTGGAGGTGTTCAGCATTCTAGGCCCTTGGGACCTCAGTTTTGTCTAATTGCCTTAGGCGATATGTTCCCGGACATACTTCTTTTTTGATCTCATATGGTCCTTCCCAGTTAGGTTGTAACGTCCCAAATTCCCTAATATGGCTTAGTGCCTGAATTAGGGGACCAAGAGGGCAATAAGTGGTTAATGTGTTATTATATGATTATGTGTGTTGTATTATTATATGGCTGTATTTGCATATATATGGGGCCACTTCTTATAAGAAGGGTATTTTTCGTAATTTTGGCCCGTTGAGGGCGTATTTGTATATTTATGTGCATGTATGTGATATATGGGTGAGACCACATTATTATGTGGATATATTTGAGTTACTTGGCATGAGGCGATCCTAGGAATCAAGTTAGCGGTTTAGTCATAACGAGGTCAAATATCGGGCTCGAGGTGAGCCTAGGGGTAATTTGGTACTTAGTACATTACCGGGTTTGAGCGGGTAATGGGAAATGTTTTGATAATTATTTCAGGACATTGGGAGTAACAGAAATTGAGGGACATTAATTAACGGGGTAGATGGCAATTGACAAAACTGCCCTTGGGTGGCTTTGAGAGGGAAGGTTGGCCCTGGGGCATTTTAGTCATTTTAGGTTAAAATTAGATAGACTTAGCCCAGGGGAAGGATGTAGAATGAACGAAGGAAAACAGGGCATTCTCTTTCTCTCTCGACCATTCTCTCTCTCTCGGTTTGATTGTTGAGGCTAAGATTAAGGATTCGAGCTTAAGGATCTAAGGCTTGGGGTTTAAGATTTGAATTGCAACAGCTTGAGGGATTCAATTCATATCTGAGGTGAGGTTTACAACCCTGTTTTTAGTTAGTTTTATTTAAGGTTTTGGTTGTTTATAAGCTTGAAAGTTTTATTATGGAATTGGATTTTTTGTAGTGTTTGAAGTGTTATAAAGCTTAGGTTTTATTGCTGATTTGGTGGTAATATTGTATTGAGTATTAGTTTTGATTTTGGGATGGTTTGGAAGTGGTTTGGAAGTGATTTTGGGGTGCTGGGTTCGCAGGGTCAAGTCGTGGTTGTGTTCTTGGGCGCTGCGACCTGTGCGAACCACAGAGCCAAGATGGGGCTCAATCTAGCTAGCATGCCGTGACCCTTAAGGCCAAGTCGCGGCCTGCCCCAGGCACCCAGATAGGGGGCTTTCTGTTTGGGAGGCGCGTTGTGGCCATTGGGGGTAGGTCATGACCTGCTTGGTTCTTTTGAGCCAGCAAAGGTTTTAAAGTCGGGTTCTAAACCTTAAGGCTCGGGATCAAATCTAATACCTAGTTTGGTAGAATTCGAGGTACCGGGGGCTAGGACTTGGTTTGGGAACCTTTAATTGCTTATTATTGATGGGATTTCATATTTGGTTATGATTAGGTTACCACTAAGGGCTCAAGGTCAGGATCGGGCTTAAGGGTTGTTCTTAATTTATTTTACGCACAAGTTTGAGGTAAGAAAACTGCACCCATTATGTGACATGCATGATTGTTGATGAAGCATGTTGAGTGCTCTATATATGATTATATATTGCATTATGAATGATTGGTTGTATTATTCACTTAAAAAAAGCACTGACTTATCAGTCATAGACGACAATAGCGTTGAGCGCTGGTCGTAAAGCACTGACTTATCAGTCAAGAACGACAATAGTGCATCAGGCACTGGTCGATATGATTAGATGTAATCAACAGAGCCTCACACGCTTGTCCGACCCTATGGTCGAAGAAACCTAAAGCGCTTGACTAGTTTTAAGGCTAGTTACTCAGAGCTAGGGCTAAAAGGCCCAGGGTGACTTCATGGACACATGGCTAGGGCAAAGGACCCCAGGATGACTCCATGGTAATCTATTCAGGGCAAAGGTGTTAGGAACGCGTTTCCTAATACGCAGCAAAATGGTGGTGGGTTGGCCCAGTGTACAACAAAATTTTTGTAACGTATTTAAACTACATTTAAATATGCAGAACCATTAATATACATACATTAATCATAAGCAAGAAAATAATAGAAAACATACCTATTGATGCCTATCGAGTGTCCTTGCTATCTTTTCGTAATTTGAACGAACTTCCTATCCAAGCTGCCCCCACCAAGATCTTCCACAACGTTCTCTATACCTCAAGAAGTGTGTGGGCACTCAGAGAATAAATGATAGTTAATTTTTTATTCTACTTGATGTAGTCAACACATGAGATCAAGATAATAGGCCTGAGATTTGTTCTTTATCTTTTTCAGGGAGAGATAGAAAAGTATCGTTCTTTTCTTTAGAGCAAATAATTGAGTCTCTTATTTTCTGATAAGTCTAACTTAAATAGAAAATATTTAAATTTAAAAAATAAATATGTAACCAATTTACAATTTATCTTTTAATTAATTAATTATCTCATTAATGAAAATATCCAAAAACTAACTTTTGAATTTTCCATTAATTAATTAATTAAATAAATAAAATTGAAAAATCTATCCCTAAAAAATGTGCAGTACACGCCACACACAGTCCATGGACTGTGTGTGTCGTGTACCACCCAATATTTTAGGGATATTTAATTTTTCTATAATTATTTAATTATTTATTCAAATTACCTAATGTTGACCCTGATTTTGGTCAACTGACATGGAGTAAAAAATGCTTGATGTGGATAGATATGTTAGAATGAATATAATGACAAAAACAATAAAGCACACAAGAATTTATAGTGGTTCGGCCCCAGAAACTGGTAATAACCTACGTCCACTTGATCTATTATTGATATAGAATTCAAAGGAGTGATCAAAGAACTAGGGTTCTATGAGTTTCACCAACCTCTGAAGAATAAACAATATATCGCAATGTACAAGCTCTAATTCTCTCGTAAATCTATACTCTCAAGTAAGCAAAAAGCCAAAAAGTCCCCTCCTTGAACTATCTTTCTCTATTTATAGGCTCAAGGAGGATTACATCAATTTGTTACAGATATTCTCTCCTAATTAATCGGATCATCAGGAATTTATTGGAGACAATCTCGGGACTGACTTAGATCTTTACAGAATTATCTTGAAATATGCAGAGTGTATGACCAGGCTGGTCGTAAGAAAAACTCAACCGTTATGCTTGCAATATCTTACTGGTCGATACTCTAACAGAATTCTGCCAGGTGTCAGCCACGTGTTCAGAAATCACTTGCCACGTCATCTGTGCCTGTTTTTTGGATAAAATTTGCCCCCCAAGTTTATTTATTACGAGCAATAAATAAACTTTTAAGGAAATGACCCTTCGATTACCCCACCAGACCTGTCAGAGTAATTCGTGCAATCTTGGGAAAAGTAACCTACCCTTGTCTAATCATGGCTTTTCGGTTCCCAAGTAACCTTTCGACGGCTATCACCCTTCCCCATGCTTCAAAAAAGAGGAACTGATGATTACTTCCTCTTTCATGCCACAGACAAAATATATATAGGCTTCCCAGAGTTTATTTTTTCTTTTTACGCAAGTCATTCTTCCTTCAAGAAACCCTAAAATCAGAACTTCCACCACCTTCCAGTGTTTTCAAGATCTAGTTCGTCGACGCTCGAAAATCTCTTAAACCTCCACGATCTTTTCTCTGGTAAGTCTCAGAACCCTATGCTCTTTATTTTTGTCGTGCATGTCTCTGTGGATGACTGTTAAGCTTTTACGTTTCTGGGTTGAGATGCATGACAGTAGGGGTTTTAATGGGTAATGTTGTATAGGATGATATTTCTTTTCCATTAAGGAGTTACGAGTTAGTTTGATAGTTGAGATCACGACTTTAGGACGTAAAACCGAAGTAAAAATTCGATTTTTATGCCATTTGAAAAACCAAGTTTTTCCTGCCCTAAAAGGAGTTGAAAAAGCTTTTTCAAAAAAACTTTTTGCTTTCACTTTTTGATCTGTTTTTCAAACTGTTCGTGTGAAAAAGTTAGTTTTTTGTTAGAATGCTGCTGTATAAAAGCTTAACTTTTATACTCGACCAGCGTTACTAAAAAACTTTCAAAATTCTTCATCCTCACCTTCCCATTCTTCTGTTCGCAGATATTAATGCCAGATTTGTGGGGAGGTGAGCGGCCAACCGATGACGATCCTCTTGCACAACTGCTTGAAGGCGAAGAACAGCCGGCCCAGCGTGTTAGCGAGATTTTGTTTTAAAGAACTTCTTCTAGACCTCAACCATCACCACCTCAAATGGCCCGTTCTAATTCTCCAGGCAAGAAAAAACCAAACCCTGAAAACAATCCAAATTCATCTGCCCAGCCTGATTCGCAGGCTAGGGTTCCCTCGACCAGTGGTCGAGAAAATGCTGCCCCGGACCCTCGCATCCAAGTCAGGGCTCGCCCTCGACATCAAAACCTTCCTGATGTTGAGTGGTATCTTTCTCCTACCAGCCAGGTAACTCCCTGGATGCTTGCCAATTATCTTAGGAAGTATCCTTTTACCGGGGTTAATCTCAAAATCCATGTTGCTGACCAAAGAGCTAACCCGCCTGGGGGCGTCTATAGCGCTTGGTCTAGGTATCACATAGAGGCGGGGGCTATCCTCCCTCTACATCCATTCTACCAGGGGGTGGCCAACTACTTCGGTGTTGCCCCCTTTCAAATTACCCTAAACGAATATAGAATTTTGGCCGCACTCTATATCCTTTATAAACTCAAACAATGGCCAGAACCCACCCCTCATGAGGTCAACTTCCTTTTTGACCTTAAGTCCAACCCTTAACAATACAGGATGGGATTTTTTCATCTTTGTCACCAGGAAACAAACCGAACGTTCCTGAGTGACATTACTCACATTTCCAACGTGGGGAAGTACAATCAAGAGTATTTCCTCACGCCAGACATGACTACGAACAACCTGGCCTTCGCTCGAGGAGGTAAATGTCACTTTCACTGGTCGCTACTTTTCTTTATCAAACTCTTCTGCACTTCTCTAAAGTATATTGTGCCTTTCAGGACCATGGTTACGCCCGAACCCAACACCAGACATGATGTTGAGGTCCAACGCACTGGCCAGGATGGCAGACGCTGAAAAAAGCATTAAGTCCCTGGTCACTGATGAAAATCTGAGGCTATCTGGCCTCCTCGCTCCTCGCCATGAAACAAAAGGACCCGTGGTGGCAAACGCCACTGCCGAGGGGGATCCCGAGCAGCAACCCCCAGTGTCTCCTCCCCGAAGGAGGCCAACGAGGGTTACGATCAGGGAACCCACTGGCGACCCTTCAGCAGAGAGGCCTTCTGCACCCCAAGGGAAGGGGAAACAAAAGGAAATAGAGCCTGTCATAGACTTGGAAGAGTCTTCAGACGAAAACGGTACTGTTATTCTACTTTTAAATGGCTTGCAAATTCCCTGTCACTTGTTTGACAGGAACGGCAATTTTACGTATACTCAAAATCTAGGGCCAGACTTCTACGTGCCAGATAGTGAGTGTATGACTAATAGAGTCAGTAGTGTAGCGACAAGTAGTTGTAGCTCGGGTATTATACTTTGTGACCTCTTTTCTGATTTTCCATGATTTTTTATCTACCTTTGTCTTACTGTCTGCATGTTTTTATTTATCTGCAGAGATGGCTTCCCTAGCCGTTTTCGATCTATACCAGACCCAAGAGGAAGAGGAGGTCCCCCTGGTCCGATGGAGGAAATCAGCTAGGAGGCATGATGGGGAATCAAGCCAAGCACCCTCGGCCAAGAAGGGTCGAACAGCTGATCCTTCCAAGGACGGGTCTACTGGCCAACCTTCTGCCCAACCTCCTGCTCCTACTAAAAAAGAGACTACCCCTGCTGCCAACCCTTCGCCTGCGACCCAAAAAGAACAGGCCCCGCAAGCAGAACTTCCCGGGGCTAAACTCTTGAGCCATTCCCTGCGATCAGCTAAAGATCGCCTTGCTCATATTCTAAAGCATGACCGTTGCAGGGAGGCAATGGCTGAAGCTGAGATCATGGGGGTCGATCAGATCCTTAACAGGGTTCTTAACGAAGTGGCCAGTGTAAGTACTCTTTCTCTTGGCCTTTATCTTTCCTTCTTGTAATATAGCCTAACTTTTATTCCTTGACTGCAGGCCATGCTAACAATGAATGCTGCTTGCACCCGCGCCACTGTTAGCATCGAACAGTCCCGGGCGAAGGTTGCTGAGGAGCTTAAGGTCGCGGAGGCTAGGCATGCTGGGGAGTTGGAGGTGGTCACCCAGCAAAGGGATGCAGCGGTAGCTGAACTGGAAGAGAAGCAAGCTTCTCAAGAAACTCTGAGGAAGCAGAGGGATGAATACCTGGAGTCCAGCCGAATCCACTGGTGTGAAGTCAAGAAACTTAGGGAGGAGAATCTTCCTAAGGACGCGACCAATTCCGTCCTCAAAAGCCAGGTGGAGCAGCTTAAGCTCACCAACGCCAAGGATCTGGAGAGGTATAAGAATGCGACACTTCAGTGTTTCTAGGATTTTTGGAAACACAACCAAGGTGCCGACTTCAGCTACCTCCCAGATGACGCCAGGAATGCAGAGTTAGCCCGCTGTGCTGCTTGGTTGGCTACCGAAGAGGAAAGGGCTAGAGTTCCTGCTTCCCTAAGCATTCAGCCAGTTGCCGGAGCGGAGGGAGGAGAAGCCACCGGGGACATAGTCGACCAGAGCGCTAAACAAGATCCTCCTTCTCCTAATGCTCCTTGAAATTTATATTCTTTTTTCTTTTCTTTGATTATACAACCCACGGGTCGTGATGTAAAGACTATATTTTATTTTTAATTTTGCTGCATGGGCATCAAACTTTCCTTTTACTTTAAACAATTACATCCAAGCAGTATTGCTTGCGGTGTAAGAGAATGCCATTTTGATATTATAATATTTCTGCTTATTATAACATATGTTCGCATGACCGAACTTAGCATAGTACTTTGGCTTGATTTAACAAAATATAAATTTTGAAAAATACTCTAAGTACCGTAGCATGCTTTCACTCATTTTGTTCATGTGTTTACATACCTCTTGGTATGCTTTGCTATCGATGTACCTTATATGCCCCCCAAGTGACTGAGGAGCTTTAGGTCCTTGGTCACTTGCCTTGACCACGACCTGTACGAACATTACTGCTCGGTAGGAAATGCAATACTTATAATACAGCAAAACAACACACGTAATGAACAAATACTTGTAAAAAAATTTACAAAGGTTGGCAAGAATGACTGGCTGCGCACAGTCCCTTATAATTCTCGTATTAAAAATGGACTAAACATGTCTTTATGAGTGATCTTGAAAAGATCTTACACTTATAAGCGATTAGCCATATAACATGGCTAACCCTTTTTCAAAACTTGTAAAAAGTAAAAATTAATACAAGCCAGTCCTTTAAAAAGGACTGTTTATTGATAATACTTGTGCAGGTGTTCTCCGTTCCAATAGCGTGGAACGAGATGTCTATTTAAGCGTGCAAGCTTGTAGGTGCCTGGATGAAGGACTTCTTCAATCTGGTAAGGTCCTTCCCAGTTTGGTCTGAGTACTCCAGCAGTTGGGTCGCGGGTGTTTAAGAAAACTCGTCGAAGTACTAGATCTCCGACGTTGAACTTTCTTTCTTTCACCTTTGAGTTAAAATACCGGGCGACTTTTTGCTGGTACGTTGCTACTCAGAGTTGGGCTCTTTCCCGTTTCTCTTCAAGTGAGTCTAGGGACTCCATCATCAGTTGGTTATTCTGGTCTTGGTCGTATGTAATTCATCGATGTGAGGGTGGATCTAACTCGACGGGCAACATAGCTTCATACCCGTATGCTAAGGAAAACGGGGTATGACCTGTCGCTGTTCGATGCGAAGTTCTATACGACCAGAGTACTTCAGGCAGCTTTTCTGGCCATGCTCCTTTAGTGTCTTCAAGTCTTTTCTTCAGGGTATCTTTAAGTGTTTTGTTCACTGCTTCGACTTGCCCATTTTCTTGTGGATGTGCGACTGAAGAAAAGCTTTTGACGATTCCATGTCTTTCGCAGAAGTCTGTGAATAAGTCATTGTCAAACTGGGTGCCATTGTCTGAGACAATTTTTTGAGGCAAACCATACCGGCAAACAATGTTCTTGATGACAAAATCAATAACTTTCTTGGTCGTTATGGTAGCGAGCGGCTTAGCTTCGGCCCATTTGGTGAAGTAGTCGACTGCTATGACTGCGTATTTTACTCCACCCTTCCCTGTTGGCAAGGATCCAATCAAGTCTATACCCCATACTGCGAAAGGCCAAGGACTCTGCATCTGCTTTAACTCGTTGGGAGCTGCGCGTGGGATCTTGGAAAATATTTGACACTTATCGCACTTCCGCACAAACCCCATTGAGTCTTCGTTCATAGTCGGCCAGAAATAACCCTGCCTCATAATCTTTTTCGACAAGCTCTGCCCCCCAGCGTGGTCCCCACAGAAGCCTTCATGTACTTCCCTCATTAGTTCTTTAGCCTTTTCTGGTGTAATACATCTGAGCAGTGGCATGGAGTAGCCTCTTCGGTAAAGAACACCGTCGATCAGTACATACCTAGAAGCCTGTCTTTGAAGAGTTCTGGCTTTGTTTCTATCTGCTGGTAGTACACCATTCGTGAGATACTCCAAGTATGGTGCCATCCATGTATCCTCCATCCAGATTTCCATATTGGTTTCGTCTGCTCATATGCTCGGCTCGCATAATCTTTCTACTGGCATTATATTCAAAGTGTCAGCATCTTTCGCACTGCTCGTCATCTGGGAGCTCAGTGAATTCAGTGATAAGGTCGGCCAAGACTTTTCCTTTTACTGCTGCTCGCGGTGAATATGTGATATCGAACTGCCCGAGTTCGACTACCCATTTTAATAAGCATCCAGCCCCCTCTGGCTTTTGCAAAACTTGCCGAAGGGGCTGGTCAGTTAAGACTGTGATGAGATGGGCTTGGAAGTAAGGACGTAACTTCCTTGAGGCCAAGATTAAGCAATAGGCTAATCTTTCGATTGGAGGATACCTCAATTCGGCTCCGATTACCTCTTGCTTACATAGTAAACCGCCTTTTGTACGCCTTCTTCTTCTCGTACTAGCACCGCACTGGCAGCAAATTCGGTGATCGTCAGGTAAATGAACAAAGTTTCTCCGTCTATGGGTTTTGATCAAATAGGAGGCTGTGCCATGTGGGCCTTTAAGGCCTGGAAAGCCTGCTCCCAGTATCCTGTCCATTCAAACTTCTTGTTGCCTCTAAGTAGATTGAAGAAAGGGACGCATTTATCCGTCGACTTGGAAATGAATCTACTTAGTGCAGCAATTCTTCCAGTTAAACTTTGCACATCCTTGATTTTCATCGGCGATTTCATGTCGATCAGGGCTTTTATCTTGTCGGGGTTGGCCTCGATTCCTCTTGAATTAACAATGAACCCCAAAATTTTCCCTGATCCTACTCCGAAGGAACATTTGAGAGGATTTAACTTCATCTGATATTTATTCAGAACGTTGAAACATTCTTGTAAATCCTTTACATGTCCTTCTGCCTTTTTCGACTTTACCAGCATGTCGTCCACGTACACCTCCATGTTTACTCCGATCAACTCCTTAAACATGTGGTTGACCAATCGCTGGTAAGTCGCACCAGCGTTTATCAGTCCGAAGGGCATTACTTTATAGCAGTACAACCATGTATCGGTCTGAAAGCTAGTGTGATCCTCGTAAAGGGGATGCATACTAATCTGATTGTATCCTGAGTATGCATCCATGAAGGAGAGGATCCCGTGTCCTGCAGTTGCATCGACCAGCTGGTCGATCCTTGGGAGTGGGAAGCAATCCTTTGGGCAGGCTTTATTGAGGTCTATGAAATCCACACAGGTTCGCCATTTGTCGTTAGGAACCAGTACTGGATTAGAGACCCACGAGGGATAAAACGCCACCCTGATGAACCCATTCTCCTTCAGTCTTTCGACTTCCTCCTTTAAGGCTTTCGATCTATCCTTATCGAGCAGCCTTCTTTTCTATTGCACGGGTGGAAAACTCTTGTCAATATTCAGGACATGGCTGATAACTGCAGGATCTATCCCAGCCATGTCTTTGTGTGACTAGGCAAAGACTTCTTGGTTCTTTCACAAAAATTCCACCAGTGCATGCTTCGTTGTTGCTTCTAAATTCTTCCCGACCTTTATAACTCTGGTCGGGTCTTTTTCGTCAAGTTGGAACTATTCCAGGTCCTCGACGGGTCCAACATCTTCCTCAAAATCCCCAAAGTGAGGATCTAAATCCATATCCTCACTTTGGGCAACACCCTATTTGGTGACTCTATCACCGGATTGGGCTTGTGTATCAATTGCCTTCTGCAACCTATCTGGGGGAGTGCTTTTTGACGTTCCTTTCTTCGCCTTTGTGACTGAGGCGTTGTAGCACTCCCTTACTTCTCTCTGATTACCCAACACGCGTCCTACCCCTGCGTTTGTCAGGAATTTCATGGCCAAGTGCCATACTAAGGTGACGGCCCAAAGATCAGCCAGTATGGGCCTTCCAATGATAGCATTGTACGCCGAAGGACAATCGACTACTATTAAAGTAGCGAGTAATGTCCTGGTAGCAGACGTTGTACCTGCTGTGACTGGAAGTCTGATTGACCCTGCTGGGGCGAGTCCCTCGCCAGAGAAGCCGTAAATTGTTTGGTTGCAGGGCTCCAAGTCCTTGATGGACAACTTCATGTGTTCCAGCGAAGATTTATACATGATGTTTACCAAACTTCCTGTATCAACTAGTACTCTTTTCACCATCATGTTGGCGATTTGAACGTCCACGACCAGCGGATCGGAATGTGGGAACCGGACATGCTGGGCGTCGCTATCAGAGAAGGTAATCTCACCATCCTATGATCGAGCCTTCTTTGATGCCCTGTCCTCCACAGTCATCATCTCGATGTCCTGGTTGTGACGTAGGGTCCGAGCATATCGTTCCCTCGCCTTTCCACTGCTTCCCGCGAGGTGCGGGCCTCCACAGATGGTGAGTAAAGTGCCAGCCACGGGATCAGGTTGCAAAGGTGGCGAGCGCTGGTGTGCGGGTGCATGCTCGTTGCCACCTGGAGCCTCTCGTTGGGAATCTCCCGAGGCCCGTACATATCTTCTCAAGTGTCCTTGCCTAATAAGGAACTCGATTTCATCCTTCAGCTGGTTGCATTCATGGTTATCATGTACGTAGTCATTATGATAACGACAGAACTTGGTAGTGTCTCTCTTCGAAATATCTTTTCGAATGGGAGCAGGTTTTTTATAAGGCACACTATAACTCGTGGCTTGATACACCTCTCCCCTAGACTCAATAAGGGCAGTGTAGTTAGTGAACCGCGATTCATAACGATTTCCCTTGGCTCGTTTATTGTCAGAGGTGGAAGGCTCATTATGCGGCCGTTTCCCCCCATTCTTTCCATTTCCATTGCCGTTCCCGTTGCCTTTGTTGTTGCCGTTGGGTTTTGACCCATTGGCGGCTTTGG
The DNA here is from genome assembly GCF_963169125.1 of Humulus lupulus. Classification (NCBI taxonomy): domain Eukaryota; kingdom Viridiplantae; phylum Streptophyta; class Magnoliopsida; order Rosales; family Cannabaceae; genus Humulus; species Humulus lupulus. Next base: position 58,027,653 of record NC_084796.1, on the reverse strand, counting down.
CGGGCTCGACAGTCCCCTTATCCTTGCCTGGGGGTTTTCCTTCATTGGCGATGGCATCTTCGAGCTTGATGTAGCGATCAGCTCGATCCAAAAATTCTTGAGTAGTCTCAACTCCATGCTTTCTGAGGCTACTCCACAAAGGCGTGCGGCGCCTAACTCCCGCAGTTAGGGCCATCATCTTGCCCTCGTCGCCCACTGTTTTGGCTCCAGCCACTGCTCGCATGAAGCGCTGGACGTAATCCTTCAATGGCTCTCCCTCTTGCTGGCGTATCTCGACCAGCTGATTCGCCTCAGTTGGGTGCACACGACCCACATAGAATTGTCCGTAAAATTCTTTTATGAACATCTCCCAAGAAACAATGCTTGCAGGAGGGAATTTAAAAAAATACTCCTGTGCAGCATCAGAAAGTGTTGCAGGAAAGATCCTACATCGAGCGTCTTCAGACACTTTCTGAATGTCCATCTGTATCTCAAACTTGTTGACATGAGATACCGGGTCACCATACCCGTCAAAGTTTGGAAGCGTAGGCATTTTAAACTTGCTGGGAGTTTCTGCCATAGTTATCCTTTGAACAAAAGGAGTGCCTCTTCTCCTGTCATACTCGATATGAGACGTCCTTCCCCCGACCAGCTGTTGCACTGCCTGGTTCAGGGCATCTATTTGGGCTTGCACAGCTTCGGGAATCGTCGGGGCCTCTGGTGCTGGGGGAACGTACTCATCGTGCCGTTCTCGGTGATCGTTGAGTATGTCTCTTAAATCCTCGTCTCTTCGCCGCTGCTCGCTAGCTCCGAGCCGGTTAAAGACGTTATTTTGTCTGGGTTGCCCCCCAGCGTCACGTCTCTCAAGTTGGTCTTCTCTGGGTGGTGGGCTTCTGCCCCCACCTCTTTCTTCATTTCTCCGACCGGTATTTCCTCTACCTGAGTCGGCCTCATTGTAACCATGTTAATCTCTGAACCTCGACTGGCTATGGTGGGATCGACTGTTCCCTCGGTTGCCTCCTCGGGCTAGAACTTCCCGAGCGTTAGAGGGTGGCCTGTGTTGGTCGGTAGGTCCCCGTGCATTATCATGTCGTGGGGGGCCCCGGACCGCAGAGCTTATCTCTGAGTTCCTTCTGTTACCAGAAGGACGCTGTCCTCTGCTCAGAGGGTTCGGCTCTTCACCCCTATGGCGTCTAGGACTGCGGGGCTGTTGCCCGGCCCTATTCTGCCTTGGCTGTGGGGGAATGTCGCGACCAGCTTGGGATGGAGGCTGCGCCTCAGGGTCCCTTAGCAGGACATCATCCTGTGGCATTGGTGGCTGCTTGGGCCTCTGGGGGTTCGAGGGCTGGATAGGCGGGCTAGGATTGGGACCCCTTTGGGGTGGCCCATTTGCAGGTTGATCAGGCTGTGAGGTAGGTGCAGCCTGATTCCTAGCCAACTGTAGGGCTGCTTCGAGGGCTACCATGGCCTCCCTCTGATGATGGTCCATCTCCGCCTGTCTCTCACTCAACTCCTGGCGCTGTCGCTCAATTTCTTGTTGCTGCCGCGCCATAATCTCAGCAACACTTTCCTGGCTGGCCCTTAGATTGGCCAGTTCATCCTGCAATACCCCCAAGGTATTCATCAGCGTCTCGGAATCCAGTTCTTCCTCATCGAATTTCAAATGTAGCTCATCTTCGGTCACATTTGGAGGAGGAGGCGGTTGAGATGGTGCAGCACCAGTCGCTTGCCCAGTCTTCTTTGCGGTTTTCGCCATTACTATTTTAACAATATCATATCAAGCTCTCAATGAAAGCACCAGAATGTTGACCCTGATTTTAGTCAACTGACACAGAGTCAAAAATGTTTGATGTGGATAGATATGTTAGAATGAATATAATGACAAAAATAGTAAAGCACACAAGAATTTATAGTGGTTCGGCCCCAGAAACTGGTAATAACCTACGTCCACTTGAGCTACTATTGATATAGGATTCAAAGGAGTGATCAAAGAACTAGGGTTCTATGAGTTTCACCAACCTCTAAAGAATAAACAATATATCGCAATGTACTAGCTCTAATTCTCTCGTAAATCTGTACTCTCAAGTAAGCAAAAAGCTAAAAAGTCCCCTCCTTGAACTATCTTTCTCTATTTATAGGCTCAAGGAGGATTACATCAATTTGTTACAGATATTCTCTCCTAATTAATCGGATCATCAGGAATTTATTGGAGACAATCTCGGGACTGACTTAGATCTTTACAGAATTATCTTGAAATATGTGGAGGGTACGACCAGGCTGGTCGTAAGAAAAACTCAACCGTTATGCTTGCAATATCTTACTGGTCAATACTCTAATAGAATTCTGCCAGGTGTCAGCCACGTGTTCAGAAATCACTTGCCACGTCATCCGTGCCTGTTTTTTGGATAACACCTAAACAACCTGATAATTAATTCAAATTTGAATTAATTATCTTTTTAACTAATTATCAAATATAATTAATTATTTGAATAAATATCAATCTTTTAAATTCAAATCTAATTTGAACTTATTAGACTATTATCTCCCACTCAAATAAAGATATTTAATTAATTCTAGCAATTAATAAAAATCAATTTAAATTAAACAATAATTTCGAAATTAAATATTTAATTTATTATAATTTCGAAAATTATAATTAATTAGTTATTTAATATAATTTCGAAAATAAATTTAATTATTTAATATAATTTCAAAAATTACATAATAATTAATTAATTTTGTTAATCACAACTAATTTGTAATTAATTAATTAATCACTATTATCACATTATTGCATATTTGGCCTGGAAGAACAAATTTCTTCTTAAATATGTCTTTCAACCATTTTTCCCTTTATATTAACTCTTGCCTTGAATAGTGTTGATAGAGCCGCTGTGGGGACCTATGGACCTATAATTCTAAGCTCCAATAAATTTGAGATTATTAATTAAACTATTTAATTAAATAGTCTTAATTTATTAATCTCATGATTACTCCACTATAAATATGAGACTACACTCTTGTAATTATATAGACATTTAATATACTGAGTACTTTATAATAATAAAGTGTCCATTGATATAATCATTACATACAAATTAACCCTCTAATAATGGTTCATAATTAATCGAGAATAAAATTACCATTTTGCCCTTTTAATTATCTATTGTTTCCTTAAGTACTATTAACTTTACTAGTGAAGGTTAATTCATAACTAAATTATGAATTTAAGCTCAATAACCTTTCAGTCCCAAAAGTCAACCCTTAAGAGAACCAATATTCAATCTCTTACGAGAAGGTATAGATTCCATATCTGTATACTATGTCCCCAGCCATTTACATTAATGAGTTCCCAAAACAAAAGTTTCTAGCCTCATCATTCTGACAGACCCTAACGAGTGAATCAAAGAACTCATATAACATAAACAGGAGTTCATAGTAACTTTAGGATTAAGATCTATTTGTATATGATCATCAGTTGATATATTTAATTAATACTTCGAAACGATATTTAACTAAGTATTAATAAATATATCTGGTCCAGTTCTATATATTCTCTAATATATAAAGTATCTCCACTAAAGTGTCCTACTACACTAGTAATCCGGATCTAGATCACCTGTATTCATAATACTAGTGGATCGTACTTGCATTAATTAATCTAAAGATTTCTTAACTTTATTTTACTGCGAACTATTCAAGTTCATTTATCTCAAACACAATCCTCCTGTACCAATACGTGTTTAAGATCACATATATGAACTTAGGAATTTTTTTGATATTTACATAATATTATCACAGAATAATATAGTCCATAAAATATATGCATAACAAATTCAATTTATTTATTTATTTCTTAAAAAAAATTCTACTACATATGCTTTCAGGGCACAATTCCCAACAAAAGGACCCCAGGTTGACCCTATGGTCATCTGATTAGGGCTGCGAGCCCCAGAATGATTCCATAATGATTTATTGTTACTTGTATGATTGGAGTAATAAGTTTTCTTGCTGAGCCTTGGCTCACGGGTGCAAGGTGGTGTAGGTAAAGGAAAAGAAAAGCTTACCTAGCCATGAGTGGAGAGCTTAGGTGGCGATGTTTACATATGTGGCCGCTTAACCACCACGACCAAGATTTCTCGGAGGAAGTATGGTTAAACCCTATTTTTGCCACTTAGGTCGGCGGGTTGTAACTTTTGAATTTTAATGACCATTTTGGACTGTAAACAACTTGGTAAGCTATATTATGGGATCTCATGTACAATTTAACGTTTTTAATCAAATATCCATTCCTTTTAACCTAAATTTTTAACCCTGGCCCATTAATTACATTTAGATGCACGTTTATGGCTTAAAGACTCATTTAGCGGGTTAAGCACTATTTAAAATACACAATGTGACAGTCTTGGCTAACCAGGGCATTACAATTTGGTATCAGAGCATGCCAAGCTTAAGGGTTCCTATAGACAGGCTAGACATGTACACTCGCCACTAAAGACAAGCTCGACTCAGGGTTCGGTAACTATTTATGTGGTTATGTGTTTAACTGCTTAAATAGGATATAAATGATTTACATGCATGCCTTATTAGGTAGCATGAGATATACTGATAGGGCATGGCCCTTGACTACAGCATGATGAACAAGAATGTGCTTATTAGTACTGATATTGCTTGGGAATGCCAAAGAACCGCTTATTAGCATTGTTGTATGAACATGCAAGTCAGGACACGCTCATTAGCTTTGTCACAAACACATGTATGTTAGAAAATGCTTATTAGCATTGTTAATTGTTAATTGCTAATTGCTATGTTTATGAATCGACATGCTTATTAGCATGACTGTTGAATATGGAGGATTATCTTCTTGATCTTGGACCGTGAGGCGGCAAGAGGTTTAGTTATCACTACCAAACTGGCCGCATTGATTATTGCAGCAAGGTATAAGTTAAAAATATGCTTCCAAGGCAGATTGAATCATCAGCTAGCCAGGAAGATCAAGGCCAGAATGACAAACATGATCAGGATAATGACTAAGGTCAGACTCCTCAGCCATCTCCTGAAAACTGGCAGTAGTTGCTTGCTGATTTGCAAGCTAGGGTTTTGAGGCAAGAAGAAGAAATACACCTCCTGAGACAACAATAGGTTCCTGTAGGGAACATCTTGCCAGAGGCACCACCTGTGATGGTGCCAACAATTGAGCAGCTGCCAGAGGCTGGGAATAAGTGGGAACCTCTTTACGAAAGGTTCAAGAAACAACACCCTCCAGTCTTTGAGGGTAGACAAGGTCAAGTAGTGGATGAGCATGGTTACCACCATCTTAGACTTTATAAGGGTTTTTGGTAATGAGAGGGTGGCTTGTGCCACATATATGTTTCGGAAGGATGCTTGAATCAGGTGGGAAGTGATAGCCCAAACCAGAAATGTTAGTGCTCTGGGTTGGGAAGAATTTCAGACTCTGTTTAATGAAAAGTACTATAATGATGCCATCAAGGTTGCAAAAGTTGAAGAGTTCAGCAAACTGCTTCAGGGAAGTATGTCAGCAACTGAATATGCCCTTAATTTTGATAGACTGGCAAAGTTTGCCGGAGAACTGGTGCCCACTGATGGGACCAGAAGGGAGTGGTTTCTCTAGGGGCCACAGCCTCGGATAGCCCATGATGTTCGTATTACCACTATGCCAGGAGTGACTACTTATGCATAGGGAGTCGAGAAGGCGCTCACAGCTGAGAGTGCAGAGAACAAAATCTGGCGGGATAACACAGCTAGGAGAGACTTTAGGAGGGTGGGACCTCCATTTATGAGTTCAGGTAAGGGCAGAGGCCCTAGTGAGCAAAAAGGGAAGGCTCATGATGCCTTCCCAGCTTCAGGCCCTGGCAGGAGACCACGTAGTATTATAGTAGGCCGCCAGGGCAGTAGTGAGGGCTGGAGGAATTTTCCTGAGTGCCCTAGATGAAAAAGGTGCCATATGGGGGAGTGTCGAGCAAGGGCCTGATTTTATGCATGTTAGTGGGACACTTGAGGAAAGATTGCCCGAGGGCAAGAAAGGAAGAGCCAAAAAAGGTGGATAGCTCGGCCCGAGCTTGAGTGTTCACATTGACGCAGGCAGAAGCTGGGGCTTGTCCCTTAGTAGTCACAGGTCAACTTTTTAGTGTTGGAACCCCTTATACTATTTTGATTGATTTTGGTGCTACACATTCGTTTGTTGCTAGTAGAATTATTGATAGACTGTGTAGACCATATGATTATTATGCTGTGGGGTTCGGGACCTTATTACCCACTGGGGAGTTGGTAGTATCCAGAAGATGGGTCAGATCATTGTCAGTGACAGTGGAGGGCAGAGAGTTATCAGTTGATTTGAAAGAGTTGGTTATGACCGACTTTGACATGATTTTGGGTATGGACTGGTTAGTGAAGTATGGGGCAACCATAGATTGCAGAAGGAAAATGGTAACCTTTGAGCCTGAAGGTGAGGATCCTTTTGTATTTGTTGGCACTATGCGTGGACCCCGTGTACCCATGATATTTGTTTTGAGGGCTAGAGACCTATTGTAGGATGGTTGCATAGGATTCTTAGCCAATGTGGTAGATACCACTCAAGTCATGCCAGTAGGACTAGAGGAGACCAGATTGGTCTGTGAGTTTCTGGATGTGTTCCCAGAAGAGTTACCAGGATTTCCACCACATAGGGACATTGAATTTTTTATTGAACTGGTACCAGGGAAGGAGCCAGTGTCTAGGGCACCTTACAGAATGGCCCCATCAGAATTAAAAGAACTAAAGGTACAACTGCAAGAGATGTTAGACTTGGGTTTTATTAGACCTAGTTTCTCACAGTGGGGTGCACCGATATTGTTTGTAAAGAAGAAGGATGGTTCGCTGAGAATGTGCATTGACTATAAGGAACTAAATAAGTTGAAAATTAAGAACAATTATCCATTGCCGAGGATAGATGATCTATTTGACCAGTTGCAGGGTAAGATGGTATTTTCAAAGATAGACCTTCGATCTGGTTATCATCATTTGAGGGTCAAGGAGGGAGATATGCCAAAGACTGCCTTTAGTACTAGATATGGGCATTATGAGTTATTGCCCATGTCCTTTGGGTTGACTAATGCCCCGGCTGCTTTTATGGATCTGATGAATAGGGTGTTCAAGGATTACTTGGACCAGTTTGTGGTCGTCTTCATTGATGATACTGGTTTATTCTCAGTCAGAGTCAGAACATGAGCAGCATCTGAGGTTGGTTCTATAGAGACCAAGGGAGCATAGGCTTTTTGCAAGGTTCAAGAAATGTGAATTCTGGTTAGCTCAAGTAACTTTCCTTGGTCACATTGTCAGTAAGGAGGGGATTAAGGTGGACCCAGGCAAGATTAAGACTGTCAAAGATTGGCCAAGGCCAAGGAATGTCTCAGAGGTTAGGAGCTTCGTTGGGTTGGCAAGTTATTATAGGCGTTTCGTGGAAGTATTTTCAAATTGCGACTTCATTGATTGAACTGACACGAAAGAATCAACAATTTGTGTGATCAGACAAGTGTGAGAACAACTTCCAGGATTTGAAGCAGAGGTTGATTATAGCTCCAGTTTTGAGTCTCCCGGCAAATCAAGAGAAGTTTGTGATATACTGTGATGCCTCACATTAGGGTTTGAGTTGTGTTCTTATGCATTCAGGGAAGGTGATTGCTTACGCCTCACGCCAATTGAAGGAAAATGAACAGAGATATCCCACTCATGATTTAGAGTTGGCAGCAATGGTCTTTGCATTAAAGGTATGGACGCATTACCTTTATGGGGAGAAGTATAAGATATACACTGACCACAATAGCCTGAAGTAAATTTTCACACAAAAAGAACTGAACATGAGACAAAGGCGTTGGCTAGAGTTAATGAAGGATTATGATTATGAAATCGTGTATCACCCAGGGAAGGCCAACGTGGTAGCAGATACCTTAAGTCGGAAGGTTCCGGGATAGATTTTTAGTGTGAAACTAATATCCAGAGAGTTAGTAGATGATATGACCAGAGCTGGTATAGATTTGTTGGTAGGTCAGTTGGTCAATATTACGCTACAGTATACGCCATTAGAAAGAATAAAGGAAGGTCAGTTGGGTGATCCACAACTAACAAAGATATAGGATGTCCTACCCAGAGTGTCTAGGGACTATACAATGTCAGATATGGGCTTATTGAGATACAAATTTCAGATATGTGTTCTGATGGACATTGATATCAGATGGAAGATTCTGGATGAATCTCATACTACTCCTTACTCTTTGTATCCAGGCACCACGAAGATGTATCAGAATGTGAGATCGCTATACTGGTGGCCTGGGATGAAGATGGATATGACAAAATATGTGGTTAAGTGCTTGACATGTCAACATGTCAAGAGTGAGCATCAAAGACCAACAGGGCTATTACAGCCTCTGGACATCCCAGAGTGGAAATGGGAGGACATCACAAAGGACTTCGTGGTTGGGTTACCCAAGACTGTGGGTCAACATGATTCGGTGTGGGTTATCATGGGTCGATACACCAAGTCAGCTCACTTCTTACCAGTGAGGACAACTCATACAATTGACCAATATGCAGATCTCTATGTGAAAGAGATTGTGCACCTTCATGGGGCTCCGAGGTCGATTGTGTCAGATCGAGACCCCATATTTACTTCCAAGTTTTGGGGAAGTTTGCAGAGGGCCATGGGTACACAATTTAAGTTCAATACTGCTTATCATCCTCACACAGATAGACAATCTGAGAGGACAATCTAGATATTAGAGGACATACTGCGAGCATGTGTGTTGGACTTTGGTGGGTCTTGGAGTAAGTATCTGCCTTTGATAGAGTTTTCCTACTACAACAGCTATCAGTCAACCATTCGAGTGGCTCCTTATGAGATGTTGAATGGTAGGAAATGCAAGTCTCCCATTCATTGGGATGAGACAGAAGAAATGAGATACTTGGGTCCTGAGGCAGTTTAAAGGACCAATGAGGTCATTGAGAATATTATAGCTCGGATGCTTGCTTCTCAAAGTAGACAGAAAAGTTATGCTGATCCCAAACATAGGAATGTGGAGTTCTAAGTGGGAGACTATGTCTTCCTTAGAGTCTCACCATGGAAATGAGTGAGGAGATTTGGGAAGAAGGGTAAGCGGAGCCCTAGATTTGTAGGACCATTTGAGATCCTGGAGAGGATTGGTCAGGTGGCCTATAGGTTGGCCTTACCACCAGCATTGTCGGTCGTGCATAATGTATTTCATATTTCAGCTCTTCGGAAGTATGTGTCAGATGTGACTCACATGTTGAGTTATGAGCATCTGGAGCTTGAGGCAGATCTCTCCTTTGAGGAGCAACCAATCCAGATACAGGACAGAAAGGACAAGGTCCTCAGAAATAAAAATATACCTTTGGTTAAGGTCTTATAGAGGAACATCAAGGTCGAGGAAACGACCTAGGAGCTGGAGTCAAATATGCGGAGTCAGTATCCTGAGCTATTCAGGTAAAATTTCGAGGACGAAATTCCTGTAAGGAGGGGATAGTTGTAACGTCCCAAATTCCCTAATATGGTTTAGTGCCTGGATTAGGGGGCATGAGGCCAATAAGTGGCTTAATGTGTTATTATATGATTATATGTTTGATTATGTGCATTATATTATTATATGGTTGTATTTGCATATATATGGGGCAGCTTCTTATAAGAAGGGCATTTTTGTAATTTTGGTCTGTTGAGGGCGTATTTGTATATTTATGTGCATGTATGTGATATATGGGTGAGACCACATTATTATGTGGATATATTTGAGTTACTCAGCATGAGGCGATCCTAGGAAGCAAGTTAGCGGTTTAGTCATAACGGGGTCAAATACTGGGCTCGAGGTGTACCTAGGGGTAATTTGGTACTTAGTACATTACCGAGTTTGAGCGGGTAATGGGAAATGATTTGATAATTATTTCAAGATATTGGGAGTAACGGGAATTGAGGGACATTAATTATGATTAACGGGTAGATGGCAATTGACAAAACTGCTTTTGGGTGGCTTTGAGAGTGAAGGTTGGCCCTAGGGGCATTTTAGTCATTTTAGGTTAAAATTAGATAGACTTAGCCCTGGGGAAGGATGTAGAATGAACGAAGGTAAACAGGGCATTCTCTTTCTCTCTCAACCATTCTCTCTCTCTCTCTCTCTCTCTCTCTCTCTCTCTCTCTCTCTCTCTCTCTCTCTCTCTCTCGGTTTGATTGTTGAGGCTAAGATTAAGGATTCGAGCTTGAGGATCTAAGGCTTGGGGTTTAAGATTTGAATTGCAACAGCTTGAGGGATTCAATTCATAGCTGAGGTGAGGTTTATAAACCTGTTTTTAGTTAGTTTTCTTCAAGGTTTTGGTTGTTTATAAGCTTGAAATTTTTATTATGGAATTGGATCTTTTGTAGTGTTTTAAGTGTTATAATGCTTGAGTTTTATTGCTGGTTTGGTGGTAATATTGTATTGAGCTTTAGTTTTGATTTTGGGATGGTTTGGAAGTGTTTTTATGGTGAGTTTTGAGTTGTGGAAAACAAGGGTGCTGGGTTCGCGGGGTCAAGTTGCGATTGTGTTCTTGGGCGCCGCGACTTGTGCAAACCCCAGAGCCAAGATGAGGCTTTGTCTAGCTAGCGCGCTGCGACCCTCAAGGACAAGTCGCAGCCTGCCCCTAGCACCCAGACAGGGGGATTTTTATCTGGGAGGCACGTCGCGGCCTTTGGGGGCAGGTTGCGACCCACCTGGTTCTTTTGAGCCAGCCAAGGTTTTAAGGTCAGGGTTCCAAACCATAAGGCTCGGGATCGAATCTACTACCCGGTTTGGTAGAATTCGAGGTCCTGGGAGCTAGTACTTGGTTTGGGAACCTTTAATTGTTTATTATTGATGGGATTTCATATATAGTTATGATTAGGTTACCGCTAAGGGTTCAAGGTCAGAATCGGGCTCAAGGGTCGTTCTTAATTTATTTTACGCTCAAGCCTGAGGTAAGAAAACTGCACCCATTATGTGACATACATGATTGTTGATGAAGCATGTTGAGTGCTCTATATATGAATATATGTTGCATTATGAATGCTTGGTTGTATTATTCACTTGAGAAAAGCACTGACTTATCAGTCAAGGACGGCAATAGAGCTGAGCGCTGGTCATAAAGCATTGACTTATCAGCCAAGAACGACAATAGTGCATCGTGCACTGGTCGATATGAATAGATCTAATCAACAGAGCGCGAGCCCCATAATGATTCCATAATCATTTATTGGTACTTGTATGAATGTAGTAATACGTTTTCTTGCGAGCCTTGGCTCACGGGTGCTATGTGGTTCAGGTAATGGAAAAGAAAAGCTTACCCTGCCATGAGTGGAGAGCTTAGGAGGCGATGTGTCCATTTGCGGCGGTTTGACCACCACTGTAATGACCCAAATTTCCTAACAAGGCTTAGGGCCTTGATTTGGTGGTCAGGAGGGCCATAATTGATTTATTATGAAATTAAATGATTATATGCATGTGAACCCATTTCTGATTAATTGGATGATTTTCATATTTTGGTCATTTCGGGCATATTTGGCATACATGTGGCATGTGTGTGGTGCTTCATTATTATTTGGTTATGCTAGGGTTACTCAGCACGAGATGATCCTAGGAGGTAAGCTAGTGGGAAAGTCACAATGGGATTCATTCTTGACTTGGAGTGATTCAAGGGATATTTAGTACATTACTGGGTTATTGGGTAATGGGAATAAATATTTGATGATAAATTGGGAGTTAGTGATATCAGGGGGAAATTCTGGGAATTTTGACTATTTTACCCTGGGGGGCGTTTTCGAGACCCCGAGCATTAGGATTTTCTTGAGGTTACTTAAGCTTGAAGTAACATGTTAGAATTATAAAAGAACGTTTAGAATGTTCTCTCTTCCTCTCGTTTCCTTTTCGTTTCCCAATTGCATTTTCAAAGGAAACTTGAGTTTTACGACTCAGATTCAAGCGAGGATCGATGCATATCGATTCTAGGGAAGATTAGAAGCTTATTAACTGAAGGATTTAGCTAGGAAACGACATAATCGAAGGTAATTCAAGTTTTAAGTTCTTAATTTTTAAAGTTTTTAAGCTTGAATTGGATTTTGTGTTTTGATGAGTTTTTGGATGAATTGAAGCTGGGGTTTATTGGTTTTGGGAGATGCGGATGTTTGGGAACTTTAATTTTGAGATTTGGATAAGTTGGGATCGGACTTGGAGCTTTGAAGATCGAAGAACACGAAGTTGAAACCCATAATTTATGGGTTGGCCGCTGTAGCGCTAGGGTGGTAGCGATACAGTGCTAAAAGCTCTGTTTTGGGGGTTTGATTCTGCCTGTAGTGCTGTAGCGCCCAAAGGTAGTGTTGTAGCGCTACTCAGTCTTCAGAATAGGGTTTTTTGTACTTTTTGGAGTTTTGACCCGCGGGCTCGGGGGATGATTCCACCACCTTGTTTGGTGGAATTGGAGGTCCCGAGAGCGTGGGATTGGGTTTTGGAACTTGAACTCATTGAAACACCATTTATGGTTGTGACTAGGTTATCTCTAAGGGATGGGAAACAGGATTGTGCTTATGGCTTTTTTATTGGTAACCTGTGCTTGGACCAAAGGTAAGAAAACTGCACCCAGTATGTGATGCATGAGCTACATGAGATTAGGGCATGGCATGAATGTTGAATATGAGATTGATCAGAGCTTGAGTCTCTGTAAATGTGCATGATCATAATTATGCTAGTGATTATTAAGTAAGCATGTTGAATTCCCTGTATTTGGATATTTGACAAATGATATATGCCTGGTTGCATTGCTTACTTGTGAGTGGAACTGACTCCATAGTTAGAATCGGCAATGGTGCTAGTATTGACTGTGAATCTGTGACTCATTTGTCAAGTTCTGCAGTAGTATTAAGCACTGGTCGTATGGAATTGACCTATGAGTCAAGAACGGTATTAGCGTGTTTAACGTAAGCTGAAAAGATTAGATCTAATCGACATAAGCATTATCATCATAAGCATGAAATGCTTGACGGACCTTAAGTTCGATGAAATCAAAAGCACTTGTCTAGTCTAAAGGCTAGTTAATTAGAGCTAGGGCCAAAAGGCTCAGGTGACTGCAACTTCACATGGCTATGGGTGTTGAGCCCAAGTTCGTGACTCACTCATCAGTCACTTATGTGATTAGGGTACGAAGCCCAAAGTGTGACTCACTCATCTGATTAGGGCTACAAGCCCCAGCATGATTACCAGAATCTTAAAGTGTTAATCACTCATCTGATTAGGGCTACAAGCCCCAGCATGATTACCAGATTCTTAAAGTGTTAATCACTCTTCTCATTAGGGCTACAAGCCCCAGTAAGATTACCAAAATCATAAAGTGATAGTCACTCATCTGATTAGGCTGCAAAGCCCAAGTTTTTGACTCCATATTCACTCATCTGATTAGCTCAATCATTTACTTGGACCTATTTGCATGCATGAATAGGGCTATTATTGCTAGGCATCCATATTATGACTTTGTAACATGTTATTACTTATTCATGAGCATATTGAGTTTTCTTGGTGAGCTTCAGCTCACGGGTGCTATGTGGTGCAGGTAAAGGCAAAAGAAACCTGGACCATCCTTGAGTTGGAGAGCTTAGGTGACGATGTGTACATATGCGGCTGCTCGACTGCCACGACCGAGGGTTTAAAGAGGAACTAGGGTTTAACCCTATTTTGACGCTTAGGTCAGCTGGTTGTAAATATTTTATTGTAATTAACCTTTAAATTATATTTTGGTGTCCTAATTTATACAATAAATGTTTTAGTGAAACGTTGTATCTTTGACCAAAATTTTTAACCATAAACTGTTAATCATACTTAGTTACACAATTATGGCCAAATGACTCGATTAGCGAGTTTAACACTCCTTTAAAATGCATACCGTAACGGTCCCTGGAGATCAGGGCGTTACAAACTTGGTATCAGATCGAGTCAAGGTTAAGGGTTCCTGAAGAAAAGTTGGTCATGTACACTCGTCACTAAAGATAACATCACTCAGGGAATGGTAACTATTTATGTAGTTATGTGTTTAACTACTTAAATAGAATGTAAATGCTTTACCTGCATATTGTATTAGGGAGCATGAGATTTTGATAGAGCCTGGCTCTTAACTATTAATATGATTATATGATTACCTTCTCAGTGAATATATAAATATATTATTTGCATGCTGGAGTTGGAGGCATGAGGTGTATGTTGGAAGAGCAGGGATTATGATTGATGAATAAATGCTATGGGCATGTTTTTAGCACTACAGTGGTTTGTGAATGTAGTGTGGTATGATTGTTCCCGTGAGGAAAGCTTTTGATATGATCATCATGTTTAATGGGTCAAGTTATTGATTGCAGATTTAATCAGCAAGTATGTATCCAAGGCAGATAATGAGACCTGGTGATGATTATACAGAGGCTGGGAATTACATCCATGGTTTGAGTTCTTCATCTGCCCCTCAGAATTTCCAACAAATGTTTACAGATGTGCAATTAAGATTACAGAGGTAAGAGGAAGAGATTAGGTGTTTAAAGCAACAACAGAATTTGTTAGGGAACACCTCTTCCTTTGTTATGCCAGGAGTGGCACCGGTTTTGGCAGCCTAGGGTTGAGAACAGGTGGGAATTTTTTGTGAAAGATTCTAGGAGTATTACCCTCCAGTCTTTGAGGGAGGCCTAGATCCATTCAGAGCTAAGCAATGGATGGACATGATCAGTTCCATCCTCGACAGTATGGGGGTGGTAGGTCACGATAGGGTTATATGTGCTACATATGTATTGCGGGATGATGCCCGGACGTGGTGTGAAGTAGTATCCCAGACACGAGATACACTTGTGATGGACTGGAAAGAATTTAGGCAACTGTTCAATGAAAGATATTACTGCGATGCAATCAAGACTGCTAAGATGAATGAGTTTCTGAACCTCATTCAGGGAAATGCAACAGTCACTGAGTATGATAACAGATTTGATGGGTTGGCAAAGTTTGCTTTTGATATGGTGCCCATAGATGTAGATCGGAGGGAAAGGTTTATCCAGGGAATGAATCCCAGTATAGCTTAGGGCATCAGAGTCACCCCAATGCATGAAATCTCTACCTACGCTCAGGTGGTCGAGAAGGCTCTTACAGTTGAAAGCACAGGAAATCAGACTGAAAAGGAGAGTGCGGGAGAGCACGGAGCTCAAGCTGTGATACCTCCATTTATTGGATCGAGCAAGGAAAAGGACTGGAAAGTCTACCCAGAATGCACTCGGTGTAAGAGGCGTCATCTGGGAGAATGTCGAGCGAGGGTATGTTTCTTTTGTGGAATGGTTGGGCACTGTAAGAAGAATTTCCCAAGGCAAAGGAAGGATGAGCAAAAGGGGGTGGACAACTCGACTCCAGCTCGAGTGTTCATTCCGATGCAGTCAGAGACTGAGACTGAGACTGAGGTTGGTTCCTCAGTGGTGGCAGGTCAGCTTTCTAGTTTTAATTTTTGTATTGTGCTGACTATTTTGGTGCCATGTTGTTTCTTTGATTATTGCTCAAAGAGAGGCATAGAGTTGTTATGCAGATTGCATGGTTATGTTGTGATGAGAATGTGATACTTTACTGGTGATTTTAAGAGATGAATGGTGATAGGATTGGTGCTAGAAAAGGAATCAGGCCTAGGATACTGTATTGAACGGCTTCAAAAGAGCTGTAAGAATTAAAGGACTCAGTTATTGAGTAAGATGGTATTCTCCAAGGTTGATCTTTGATCTGGTTAGTACCAGCTGAAGGTCAGGGAGAAGGATATGCAGAAGACTGCCTTTTATATCAGATAAGGGCACTGGGAGTGATGAGCTGTTTTGATGGATTAGATGAATAGAGTATTCAATGATTATCTGAATTGGATTTGTAATCGTCTTGATCGATGGTATTATGGTATACTCTCAGTTGGAGATTTTCCAAGGTCAAGGAACACCTCAGAGGGTAGGATTTTCCTTGGACGGGCAGGATATTACATGTGTTTTGGGAAAGATTTCTGAGTCTTCTTATAGATCAGAATCAGTTTGTAGGTTGTTATGACACTTCAGTGAAAGAGAAAAAGATATTGCCTATGCCTTATGTTAGTTAAAGGATATGACCAAAACTAGAGTAGAGCTACTGGTGGGCCAGGTGGCCAATGTTATGTTTGATTTACTCTTTCAGAGAGGATAAAGGGAAAACAGTTAAGTGACCAAAAGATGGGAAGAATTGAGGGGAATGTCTTAGCTGGATTAGCTAAGGACTATGCAGTGTCAGGTATGAGTTTATTGTGGTAAAAAGGGATCGAACTTGGGATTCGATGGACACTGGGATTAAACGAGGGATTCTGGATGAATCGCATACTACTCTTTATTCTCTTCATCCAGGCACTATGAAAGATGTATTAGGGTATGAAAGCTTTATAGTAATGGCTTGGGATGGAGATGGACGTAATGGAATGCATGACAAAATTCTTAACATGTTAGCAGGTCAAATCAGAGTAATAGAAACCAGTAAGGTCATTATAGCCTTTATGCATTCCATAGTGGAAATAAGGAAACATCGCGATAGGTTTCATAGTGGAGCTGCCCAGGATAGTGGGCCAGCGTGATTTGGTTTGGGTCATTATGGACCAGTATTTAAAGTGAGCCCACTTCTATGAGTAAGGACGAGTAATACAATTGATCAGTATACAGAACTCTATGTGAGAGAGGTAGTATGCCTTCTTGAGAATTCAAGGTCTATCTTACTAGATGAAGACTCTGTTTTTACTTCCAAGTCTTGAGGAAGATTGCAGAAGGCAATGAGTATATAGATGGAACTTAATACAATTTATTATCCTCATAATGATGGTAAATCAGAGAGAGTTATCAAGTTATTGGAAGGGCATCTTATGAGATGGGTGATGGATCCTGAGGTAGTTCAGAGGATCATTGAGAATATTAAAAGGTTAGAGCTCGAATGCTCGCTTCTCAGAGTAAATGGAAAAGTTATGATGATTTGAAAACAAGGAACATGGAGTTTCAAGTGGAAGCATGTATCTTCTTTAAAGTATCACCATGGAAAGGGGTGAGAAGGTAAGGGCAAGTTGAGCCCTAGATTAGTAAGGACCATTTGAAATCCTGGATAGGATCAGTCAGATTGCCTTTGGGTTGACCTAAGTTTTGGCACTATCAGTAGTATACAGTGTATTTTGTATTTCCATGTTAAGAACATGGGTTAGAAGAGACTCATGTGTTGAGTCGTGAAAATCTGGAACTGGAGGTAGAGTTAACTTGTGAGGAATAGCCAGTTCATATTTTAACAAAAAGAACAAGGTTCTGATAAGCAAAGCTATACCTTTAGTTAAGGTATGATACAGAAATAGTGAGGTCGAGGGAGCGACCTGGGAAATGGAATCAGTTATGCAGAATTTATATTCCAGGCGGTTCAGATAAATTTCGATGACGAAATTTCTGTAAGGAGGGGATAGTTGTAATGACCCAAATTTCCTAATAAGGCTTAGGGCCTTGATTAGGAGGCCGGGAGGGCCATAATTGATTTATTATGCAATTAAATGATTATATGCATCTTTAGGTGTATTAAATATGCATGTGAACCCATTTTTGATTTATTGGGTGATTTTCATATTTTGGCCATTTCGGGCATATTTGGCATATATGTGGCATGTGTGTGGTGCTTCATTATTATTTGGTTATGCTAGGGTTTTGACTCGGAGTGAGTTAAGGGGTATTTAGTACATTACAGGGTTATTGAATAATGGGAATAAATATTTGATGATAAATTGGGAGTTAGTGAGATCAGGGGGAAATTTTGACTATTTTACCCCAGGGGCATTTTTGGGACCCCGAGCATTAAGATTTGCTTGAGGTTACTTAAGTTTGAAGTAAACTGATAGAATTATAAAAGAACGTTCAGAACATTCTCTCTTCCTCCCATTCCATTTTCATCTTCCGATCGCATTTTCGAAGGAAACTTGAGTTTTAGGACTCGGATTCAAGCGAGGATTGAGGCAAAGTGATTCTAGCGAAGATTAGAAGCTTACTAGCTGGAGGATTTAGCTGGGAAATGACATAATCAGAGGTAATTCAAGTTTTAAGTTCTTAATTTTTAAACTTTTTAAGCTTGGATTGGATTTTGTGTTTTGATGAGTTTTTGGATGAATTGAAGCTTTGGTTTTATTGGTTTTGGGAGATTAGGATGTTTAAGAACTTTAATTTTGAGATTTGGATAGGTTGGGATTAGATTTGGAGCTTTGAAGCTCGAAGAACACGAAGCTGAAACCCAGAATTTCTGGGTTGGGCGCTGTAGCGATAGGGTGGTAGTGCTACAACGCTAGGTGCTCTGTTTTGAGGGTTTGATTCTGCCTGTAGCGCCCAAAGGTAGCGTTGTAGCGCTACTCAGTCTTCATAATGGGGTTTTTTGGTACTTTTTGGGGTTTTGACCCGAGGGCTCGGGGGATGATTCCACCACCCTGTTTGGTGGAATTGGAGGTCCCGAGAGCATGGGATTGGTACCGGGATTGGGTTTTGAAACTTGAACTCATTGAAACATCGTTTATGGTTGTGACTAGGTTATCGCTAGGGGATTGGAAACAGGATCGTGCTTGTGGCTCGTTTATTCGTAACCTGTGCTTGGACCAACGGTAAGAAAATTGCACCTAGTATGTGATGCATGTGATGCATGAGATACATGAGATTAGGGCATGGCATGAATGTTGAATATGAGATTGATCAGAGCTTGAATCTCTGTAAATGTGCATGATCATAATTATGCTAGTGATTGTTAAGTAAGCATGCTAAATGCACTGTATTTGGGTATTTGACATGATATATTCCTAGTTGCATTGCTTACTTGTGAGTGGAACTGACTCCATAGTCAGAATCGGCAATGGTGCTAGTATTGATTGTGAAGTTGTGACTCATTAGTCAAGTTCGGCAGTAGTACTAAGCACTGGTCGTATGGAATTGACCTATGAGTCAAGAACGGTATTAGCGTGTTTAACACAAGCCGAAAAGATTAGATCTAATCGACATAAACATTATCATCATAAACATGAAATGCTTAACCGACCTTAAGTTTGATGAAATCAAAAGCACTTGTCTAGTCTAAAGGATAGTTACTTAGAGTCAAGGCCAAAAGGCTCAGGTGACTGCAACGTCACATGGCTATGGGTGTTGAGCCCAAGTTCGTGACTCACTCATCAGTCACTTATGTGATTAGGGTGCGGAGCCCAAAGTGTGACTCACTCATCTGATTAGGGCTACAAGCCCCAGCATGATTACCAGAATCTTAAAGTTTTAGTCACTCATCTGATTAGGGCTACATGCCCTAGCATGATTACCAGAATCTTAAAGTGTTAATCATTCATCTCATTAGGGCTACAAGCCCTAGTATGATTACCAAAATCATAAAGTGATAGGCACTCATCTGATTAGGGTGATAATCCCAAGTTTGTGACTCCATAGTCACTCATCTGATTAGCTCAATCATTTACTTGTACCTATTTGCATGCATGAATAGGGATATTATAGCTAGGCATGCATATTATGACTTAGTAACATGTTATTACTTGTTCATGAGCATATTGAGTTTTCTTGCTGAGCTTCGGCTCATGGGTGCTATGTGGTGCAGGTAAAGGCAGAAGAAACCTGGACCATCCTTGAGTTGGAGAGCTTAGGTGACGATGTGTACATATGCGGCTGCTCGACCGCCACGGCCGAGGGTTTAAAGAGGAACTAGGGTTTAACCCTATTTTTCCGCTTAGGTCAGATGGTTGTAAATATTTTATTGTAATTAACCTTTAAGTTATATTTTTGGATCCCAATGTATACAATAAACGTTTTAGTAAAACGTTGTATCTTTGACCAAAAATTTTAACCCTAAACTGTTAATCATACTTAATTACACAATTATGGCCAAATGACTTGATTAGCGAGCTTAGCACTGCTTTAAAGTGCACTCCGTAACGATCCCTGGAGATTAGGGCGTTACAACCACGGCCTAGGTTTCTCAGAGGAACTAGGGTTAAACCCTATTTTTGCCGCTTAGGTCGATGGATTGTAACTTTTGAATTTTAATGACCATTTTGGAATGTAAACAACTTTGCAAACACTATTATGGGATCCCATGTGTAGTTTAACATTTTTAAACAAATATCCATTGCTTTTATCCTAAATTTTTAAGCCTGGCCTAAAAATTTAGATGCACGTTTTTAATCCTAGCCTAAATTTTAATCAATTAACTACATTTAGATGCACGTTTATGGCCTAAAGACTCATTTAGCGTGTTAAGCACTATTTAAAATACACAATGTAACGGTCTTGGCTATCCAGGGTGTTACATAGGTCCTATAACCCCCATTCCCAATTCCTGAGATGCAGGGGAGACTCATCTCAGGATTAGATCCCAGTTTGGAAGTAAGGTCAGAGCTTTCGAGATGAGTGGATCAGGCTGAGAGCCATTTTTTGTAACGACCCACTACTCTAGACTTTTGGACCATTAATGAAACTATACATACAAATTCTTACTAAAACTTACATTTGCGAAAATACCATAATTTTATTAGAAAACTTATAAAACAAAATTTACTTTCATAAGTAGGATATGGGTACCCATTGTCTTTAAAACAAAACATAATTTAAAATAAAAAGACATTACATAAATAGTGCGGAAAATACATGTAAAAAGACATAAAACAAAACTACATCCTCGAATGATCGAACTCTCGACTCCTTGAATCCATTCACCATCGATACACATCCTCCAAGCGTCACGAATCTTACCGCCTCTAAGCTTATTTTCCTGCACATAAACAGAAAGGAGTGAGCCTAATGCCCAGCAAGGAAAATCTAACACATAGTCATATACATAATTTCATAAGAAAACATAAAGACTTAACATAATACATATAACATACACTTATTATAATGGCCATTATTACTTGGGGTCCCATAGACTAAACAAGCATATGCCCATGGGATTAGTGGGGTCCTACTAGCTAAGTAGGTCATATGCCCATAACCCATTTGGGGTCTTGTTAGTCATATGGTCATATGCCCAAGCCTACAAACATACACATATACATATCATAACACTTTTAATAACATAAAACATATAGATAACATAAGCACATAACATATTGATTCTAGCCTATTTTCCTTACCAAAGTTACCGGGATTATGGACTGAGTTGGGACTTTTGGAACACTCCTAAAACCATAAGAAAGAGTGAGTCTAAAGAAAGGAGATGAAATGAAAGAGATGGAAAGACTAAACCATAAAAACATACTTACCGACTTATATGCTTAAGAGCTTGGATTCCCTAACCAAAATAAGAATAAGGTTAGGGGACTGAGTAGAAGGTTTTGAGAAAGGAAATAACATAAAATACAGAAAGGAACTAGAGTTTTGGGTTTACCTCAAAGATTGCCAGATCAATCTAACCTCCACCAAAATACTATAGAACTCACTTCCCAAAGTGTTTGATAAGCTTATGATGTTTAAGCTTATAGTTTTTCCCCAAACCAAGTGT
Organism: Humulus lupulus; assembly: GCF_963169125.1. Lineage (NCBI taxonomy): Eukaryota > Viridiplantae > Streptophyta > Magnoliopsida > Rosales > Cannabaceae > Humulus > Humulus lupulus. Next base: position 58,006,099 of record NC_084796.1, on the reverse strand, counting down.
TTACACTCTCACACTCACTTAACACTAGCAGCTTCTGAACTTAGAGCAAATGATGAATAAGGGCTGGGTACTAGGTCCTATTTATAGAGTTTGGGAATGAAAATATCTTGATTTTACTTGAATAAAGATAATGGCTTTTTAGGTGAAAATCATTTGAATAATCGTTCAGCAGAGGCTGAAGACTCGTTCAGAAGATGCTGGACTGTTGAAGGAGTTTGAATGGCTGAAAGGAAAAGAATTCAAAAGTATTTGAAAACATGCTGGTGGAGGCGATATATCGCCCCCTATAGGCGATATATCACCTGGACCTTTGTTCCCGAGGTGACCGTGCATCGATTCGTGTTTTCCGTATCTACGTGCTGCGATATATCGCCCCCTATAGCTGCGATATATCGGCATACGCTGAATATTTAAACACGAATTTACACATTTTTAGCTAAGTTTGAATGGAGTAAACAGCCTTGACTAAGCCCTCAATGTACTCAAAGCTGCTGACTGACCCTATAACATTCAAACTTTACCCTTATTTAATTTAATCCTCAAAAATACTTAATCCCTAATTACCATTCAAAACATGTGCTTAAAATCCTATTGGTTGATGTCTAAACCTTATAATATAATAATATAATCCTTAATATCAGTCACATTAATCAAACCTTAGGTTATACTTAATATTCTTAAACTATAGGTTAAACTTAGAAGATCTATAAGTACTACTATGAGTGTCCAAATAACTCCCGGTCTGAACCAAAAATCCAAAGTAACAAGGATAACACTAAATATACTATAATACTACTAACAATTAGCTAAGTAAAGTTCTTGGACTCTACATTTTTTCCATTAAAGGGTATCTCGATTATGCCCCCAGTAACCTCTTGTTGACATAATACACTAGATTTTGTACCTTCTTGTCTTCTCGGACGAGCACAACACTGATGGCATTCTCGGTTGTAGCGAGATACAAGTATAAGACTTCTCCTATGATAGGTTTAGACAAGATCGGTGGTTCCGCGAGGTGTTTCTTCAGGTCTGGGAATGCGAGCTCGCATTCCTCTGTCCATTCGAATTTTTTGCCTCCTCTCTAAAGGTTGAAGAATGGAAGACAATTGTCTATAGATTTAGAAACAAACCTACTTAACGCCGCCATCAGTCCAGTTAAACTCTGGACATCTTTATGCTTTCGAGGTGAGGGCATATCAATTAACGCCTGGATCTTGTCAGGATTAACCTCTATTCCTCGCGCGTTTACTAATCCCAGGAACTTCCCCAACGATACTCCAAAAGAGCATTTTTGGGGATTGAGTTTCATGTTGTATTTCCGTAAGACGGCATAGCATTCTTCGAGGTTGTCTACATGGTTATCGTTATGTTTAGATTTGACTAACATATCATCAACATAAACTTCCATGTTATTACCTATCTGCTCAGAGAACATTCTGTTCACGAGTCTTTGGTATGTTGCTCCAGCATTCTTAAGCCCGAAAAGCATGACGTTGTAACACTACAACCCTTTATTGGTTACAAAGCTCATATGTTCTTGGTCCAGTGCGTGCATTGCGATCTGGTTATATCCAGAATAAGCATCCATGAATGACATAAGACTGTGCCTAGTTGTGGCATCTATGAGCTGATCGATCCGAGGCAGGGGAAAAAAATCCATGGGGCATGCCTTGTTGAGGTCGGAGTAATTGATACAGGTTTGCCATGTCTCGTTGGGCTTCGGAACCAATATTGGGTTCGCGATCCAATCAGGATAGAAGGCATCCCGTATGAACCGATTTGCCTTTAACCTGTCGACCTCTTCCTTTAGGGCTTTCTTCCTGTCATCGTCCAGGAGTCATCAATTTTGCTGCTTCGGGGGGAAGCTCTTGTCAATATTTAGTGCATGGCTTATCACATTTGGACTTATCCCTACCATGCCAAATGTGACCATGCAAAAACATCCTGGTTCTTTCTTAAGAAGCAAATTAATGTTACTTTGCTTTTTCAAAAAGGTTTTTCCCCACCTTCACAGTATTTGGGGGATCGACTTCTTCGAGCTTTACCTCTTCAATCTCTTCTAACGGCTCGAGGTCAGCCCTTTCCTCTATTCTGGGGTCGATTTCTTCATCTATTTCGAAGGCCGTCCCGTCATCGTTTTGAATGATGACAAGTGCATGTGCACTTGTTTGTTTCTTTCCTCTAACAGAAATTTTGTAGCATTCCCTTCCTGCCAACTGGTCCCCTTTCAATGTCCCAAAGCCATTAGAGGTCGGGAACTTGATGGCCGAATTCCTAACAGAAGAAACTGCCCCCAGCCCTACTAGGGCAGGTCTCTCGAACAACACATTGTAGGCAGATGGGAGATCCACCACTACAAACTCCATCATCTTGGTCACCGAGACTGGATAGTCTCCCAAGATCACAAGGAGTTCGATGGATCCCATGTAGGCAATCCCTTCTCCTGAAAAGCCGTATAACATGGTTGCACAGGCTTTTAGGTTGCGAAGCGTGATTCCCATCTTTTCTAAAGTGGCTTTATAGAGGATATTCACCGAGCTCCCATTATCAATCAGGACTCAGTGCACCTTGTTATTCATGAGCTAAAGGGTGATGACCAGGGGGCATTATGGGGAAACTGGACATGAGACGCGTCCTCTTCAGTGAAGGTTATGGGTTGAGTTTTGACCCTTTATAGTTTTGGAGCTCTAGGCTCAGGTTTGGAGGGAGAACCGTCACTAGTTTTTAACTCATTCACATATCTTTTTGGGGAATTCCTGCCCAATCCCGTGATATGGGGTCCCCTCGAGATGGTTATAACATCTTCTCCATCAATCAGAGGAGGTTGTTCATCTTCCCGAGCTCGGGAATTACTGTTCTGGGCAGGTTGCGCAGTTACTTCCCTTTGGCTAGTGGAAGCCTGATTAGGGTTTTGGTTTCTTACATATTGCCCAAAATATCCCCTCGATATCAATCCTTCGATCTCGTCCTTTAATTGTCTACACTCATCGGTTGTATGTTTGATAACTCTGTGGAATCTGCAGTATTTGTAATAATCTCTTTTCGCCTTTTGGTTCCTCATGGGATCAGGTCGTTTGAAAGGGACCTGGTTTTCATTAGCCAGGTAGATATTCTCCTGAGACTCATTGAGCTTGGTATACACTTTGTATACGGAGAAGTACCTTTCCCCTTTCTTCTTCTTTCTCCCATCCGCCTCGGGGTTACTCCCTTCATTTTTCTTTTTCTTTGAAGGGTTGTCCCGATTTTGAAGTTGTAGGGTCCACCAAGGTCGAGGGAGAGTTTGCATTTGTTGTAGTTATGGGTTGAGAGGTCATATTTAATGTTGACCTCACCTACTCTACATTAACAAACCTCTGAGCTCTTTGATTGAACTCGGTTAAGGACCTGACAGGCTTTCTTTGCAAGTCTTCCCATAGAGGACTTCCTGGCATTACACCGGCTCGAACTGCCATTAAATGACCACTATCATCGACATCTCGAGCTTGAGCCACCTCTAGGTTAAACCTTGTAAGGTAACCTTTCATTGATTCGCTCAGTTGTTGTCGAACATTGGTTAAAGTCGATGCCTCGGGTCTAATACCGACCATGGCTTTGAATTGTTTCTTGAAATCTCTTGATAGTTGATCCTAGGATGCTATTGAATGTCTTTTGAACTTTTCAAACTAGTTTTTAGCTGGTCCTGTGAGAAAGGTCGGGAACAGCATACACCTGAGCTCGTAGCCCACATTGCTGGCCCGCATAATTGTGTTGAATGTGCTCAAGTGGTCGTATAGATCCGAATTTCCATCGAATGGGGAGACATGAGGAATTCTAAACCCTTGAGGAAACAGGGTGCTAGAGATATGTGGGGCAAAGGGCTCGAGTTCCTCATCGAACTCTTCATCCTGCTCTCGGTTACGTACGTTCTGTAAGAGCCTGAATGCTCTCTCCAACTGCTCAATCATTTCTTGGACAGGATCTACGGGATGCCTAATTGGAACCTGAAAGGGCTGGTTATCGTTGATAGCAACTCCAGCTCCTTGCCTCGGTGCAGGATTGTAATTTGGTTTTTTGCGTCCATTTAGATGATCTCGTAGATCTGAGTTCGGGGGATTATCACGTCCCCGATTATGGTTTAAATGTTCCCGTAGGTCAAGGTGATTTCCTCGATTCCTGACATTCCTTGGCTCTGTGTCATAAATGCTCACAGGCCTAGTGTAATCCGAGCTTTCACTTACATAGCTTGTTGCTTGGTGATTACGAGGTGGATCCCCTACTGGTCTCCTTGTCCAAGTAGCTCATGACCGTGACATTTGGCTTCTAGTAGGTTGATGAGCCCTGTGATCTCGGGCAGCCTCTCCTTCATTTCTTTGTCCTGGTCCAGCTTGCCAATCCCTATTTTGATGGGCAGGTCGCGAAGCTTCCTGAATTGGTGAGGGATGCCTTATTGTTGATGGCGGGTGTCTTATGGGAGACAGTGGCTATCTCCCATTGTTGGGCCTAGAAGGTCCCAAATTTTCCCAGTTAGGTTCCGGGACATTCTGCACAGCACCAGGATTTGAGGTCCGAGCCACTGAGGGGGCTCGGTTATTCCCCATTCCCGTGTGTGCTGCTGCAGTCGGGTTGGCAAGGGCCTCGGCCTGATTCCCCCTCCGAGTTCTCAGCTGAACAAGATGGGATGTTGGTGGCGGTGCTTGTTCCGCCGCCCGGGCAGCCGCATTCTTGCGAGGATGTCCCCTAGGCCTACAAGGTGGGTCTTGAGTGTCTCGTGGAGGCACTTGTGCCGCTGCAACCATTCTGGCTAGCTCCTCATTGCATTTGGTAGCTTCTGCCAACTGTTTGTGCAGTTGGCGATTCTCAAGTTCCACAATTGGAACATATCTCTCGGGATTATAATACATGTCCTCATCGGGTCTGGGGGCAGGCGGTCCTCGAGAATCGGATGAGTCACTCCTTTCTTCGGGATCGGGATCCACCATAGGTTGCTTCCCAAGCCGCCGTGGGTAATCTTCCTCACAGGGAATTTCCTCCTCTGGTATATTGGGATCGTTTGTAGCCATTGCTAATCCAAGAGGCTCTCTGACTAAACAGACTCACACACTGTTTAATGGCTCTCAATGAAAGCACCAAACTTTTGACACCATTTTTCGTCAACTTAAAAGGAGAGCAATTAAACAAGAATATATCTAAAGTGAAATAAAGAGATGAAAACAAGGTGTTTTTACGTGGTTCAGCAGTTAAAAATCTACCTAGTCCACGAATCTATATTATTAGTTATTTGGAGATTCCTAGAAACTTTCAGGGAATAGTTGCCCAGAGTTTTCTCGCCAAATCACAATATTTCGGTCCCTTACAGATGGAATTTCCTTCTCTATTTATAGAGAAGGTTTTAGAATTCGTTCCCACATATTTTGGGAAGATATTTTGTGAATCAAATAATATAATTCCAATTAATGCATTATTTGCTATTTGCATGATAATATCCCATTGAAAGTGGGATTAGATAACTAATTACATCATATCCCTTAAACATAGGGATTTTACAACGATAAACACCTTCACACGTAACCGACTAGCTTAGATACTGGGTTCATTACGCCTTCGAGACTATTTGTCTATCATGAGCTCGTCATCTTGCTTTGCCTATGCCCCCAACAAGTAACTAGTGATGAAGCCATCACCTTCGAGCTTACACTTCTCAAGCTCGAACCATCTTGTCTGAGGGCAAGAGATGCATCAGGAAACTCATACAAGTGTCAAACCCCTGCGATAGTGAATTGTGAATCCAACTTATAAACCCGGAGCACTTTCGAGGCTACATACCCCTTGAGCTCGCAAGTTCGTCGTTCACAGCAAAACCATCTCTAAATAGTAGATCAAATAATTGGCCGAGTTAATTTCGAGCTAACACCTAACAAGCCTAGATTTCGAGATCATAATTACCATGCTCGAAATCTGGGTGTAACATATATATATATATACATTTACTGTAAAAAAATAATTTACAGATGACATTTAATTTATATTGGAAGAAAGATTATGCATCTGATGAAAGTCGGGAACATATGATGAAAAAAAATCAAGGATAATTATGATGATATAATTATGGAAGTTTTCCAAGAGTATATGTTGTAAAACCGGTATAGAAGAAAAAATGGAGAGATTAACGCATAAGAAGAAATGGGCGTAAGGGAAATGGTATAGATTGAGGAAAGGTTATGATAATGTGTAAGAAACATGGTGGAGAGTGGTGGTAACAAGAAGAATATGGTGGTTGAGGTAGTTATCCCACTGCGGGGGGAAGAAAACTGCAAAAAAAGAATACACCAACTGTCACAAAGATAAAGTTGGATATCAGTATAAAGAGACTCCTTATTTTCCTTATTGTGAAAATTATTAGTTAATGAACACCTTTTTTTTCAATTTAAAAAAGTTAGATTTGATATCTAGTAACCTAGTAGCGGTTTCAACTTCTTCTTTTTTGACAAAAGACCAATTTCATATATAAAAGTATTATAACATTTGTCTCAACACATAGGTAGAATTTCTTATATCCAAGTGAACATATCATATATGGAAAGTACATGCTTAATGAGTAATCCAAAAAATAACATCTCGAAAGACAGATAACAAGTATAAGAGAATACTAAGAAAATACAGTCTCGATATCTCTAAGACACCTAAAGAAGAGAAGCTAAAGAAACTACAATGAAAAGCTTCATCTACTTTAAATGTTAAAAATCATCCAACAACTTTTGAGAAAATTAAGCTATTGGAAGACTAGCTAAAACTGCTTTATCTTCTCGCATTAAACTGCATCATCCTCTAGCACATAGGTTTCCTCCAAAAAGCTTACCCTCCAAATTCATTATTAAACAACATCATCCTTCAAACCATAGCATGCCAACCAATGCTACAAAATAAATAAATAAAAGTATATCAATACATAAAATTTTAAAAAAAAAAAAAAAGTGAAAAGAGTAAGGAGGGGTATTATTTTTAACTAGGAAAATAGGGAAAATTTTATATAATGTAACTATTGGAAATGTTGTTTAAATCAAAATTATTTTGAGAGATGGAAATAAATTTTTTAATCATCTTTTCAAGCCACTCCCTATTGCGAAAGGGAGGAATGTGATAACTAATAACCAATGACCAATAATCAGTAACAAATAACAATATAACTCATTAATAATCTTATAACGATTTAATTATATGAATTTAAAATCTTAACGTCAAAATATTTAACCACAACTACAACCAAGCATGCCAATATAGTTATTACTTTTGAGCATTTCAAATGGAATCCAAAGACTCATTAAAATACAACCTATAATATTAGGGAAATTTTAGTTTTTATGCTTGATGATGTCCCTTATAACAAAAAAATGCAATCCTATTTGCACAACACATTTTCATTCTACTATTTCACTTATTTTAAAAAATGCCTCTCTCATTATTTTTTTCATCTATCTTTCTAGCTCCATCTTCTCCTCCCTTTACCATCATTGCTATGGCTGACAACGCCCCTCCATCACCACCCACCCACCTCTATTTTTTTTCTTAGTTTTCTCCTTTCTCTTTCTCTCTTCCCCCTCTCTTTCCCCCTCCATTTCTATTCTCTCTTAAGTAATCCATGGAGATAAAAAAAACTTACCCATGATAGTTTTTGATGATTTAAAACTTAAACCTACTAAAAATTCAATTAAGACACTAAATTATGCATTTCGAACAGATCTTAGCATGATTTTTTGGGTTTTTTTTCTTCAAATTTTTCTCGATTTTTTCAGATCTGAAACGTAAAAAATTTGTAGAAAACTTGATGCACATCGATACATCTCGATATACCTTGATGCCCAGCTCGATGGGCCCTTTAAAATCATGAAAAAATGATATGTCTCGATGAAATTCGACATACCTCGACACACCTTGATGGATCTAGATGCAATTCATAAAAATGCATAACTTTTCACTTGGGTGTCCGTTTGAGGTGATTTTTTTTTTAATTTGGGTAATTTTTTTCAAGATCTACACGTTTGAGATGTGTATATATACATTTGAGAATTTTAAAGCTTAAAAACACCCCAAAGTTCAAAACAAAACCCCAAATTTTATGAATTTGGACATGTTTTCATCCTTTAAACTTCACAAATATGGATGTACATATCTCAAACGGGTAGATCTCAAAAAAATACCCAAATTAAAAAAATTACCTCAATCGGACACCCGAGTGAAAAGTTATGCATTTTCAATAAATTAAATTGAGTTTCATCGTGATCCATCGAGGTTTGTCGTAGTGGGGCCTTAAAATCATGAATTTCATGATAAAACTCAATGCCCCTCGATGACCCTCAATATACTTCGATATACCTCGATGTCCAGCTCGATTGTCTTTAAAAATCATGATTTTCATGAAAAAAGGAACTGGCTCGATGAAATTCAGCACACCTCGAAGAAACTTGATGCAATTCATAAAATTGCATAACTTTTCACTCAGGTGTCCATTTGAGGTGATTTTTTTTATTTGGGTATTTTTTTCGGGATCTACAAGTTTGAGATGTGTATATATTCATTTGGGAATTTTAAAGCTTGAAAACTCTCCAAAGGTCAAAAAAACACCCCAAGTTTTTTTAATTTGGGTATATTTTTAAGCTTTAAACTTCCCAAATGTGTATATAAACATCTCAAACGTGTAGATATCGACAAATACCCAAATTAAGAAAAATCACCTCAAACGAACACCTGAGTGAAAAGTTATGCATGTTCAATGAATTACACCGATGTGAATCAAGGTCTATCGAGGTAGATCAAGGTGCATCGAATTTCATCTAGGCAGATCGTTTTTTCTTTTTCACAAAATCTTGATTTTTAAGACCCCATCGAGCTGGGCATCGAGGTGCATCGAGGAAGATTTTGATTTTGAAGGCCCCGTCGAGTTGGGAATCAAGGTGCATCGAGGTCTATCGAGCTGCATCGAGTTTCTGCAAATTTCAGAGTTTTAGATTTGAAAAAAGTTGTGAAAAAACCAAAAATCATGCCCAGATTTGTTCGAAATGTATAGATTAGTGTTTCAAGTAAAGTTTTCTTAGTTTAAGCTTTGAATCATAAAAAAAAATTATGGTAATGGGATGGGAACTTCGAGGTGAGAGGAGATGGTGTTAATGGAGGTCTATCTTCCACCTTAACGGCAGCGCTCCTCCTCGTGGTGAAGAATTAAGGATGATTCTGAACATATTTTCACAACAATGAGTTGTGATGGTAGTGTTGTGGTTGTCCTAGGTAGAAGGAAAGATAGAAGAGAGAAATGAAAGAGAGAGAGAGAAAGAAGAGAGGAATATGGGAGGGGTATTTTGAGAAATGGCAAACAATAACTTATTATTTTGATGTGTAAAGTATGATGTATTTTTTTTGTTTAGCCCCCACATAATGCATAAAAACTTGAATTTTCCTAATATTATACCATTAAGACCAACAAACATGGAAACAAAAAGGGATCTTCACATGCTTCAAAAGACAACAGCGTATAGCCTTGATGGAAGCATGTCTGACTCATTTAATTGCTCTCAACTTCCTAGACTAACTCACTTGTTCTTAATCTATGCACCCTATTATCATTCTACCAAATAGCTGAACAATTTCTCCATATGATCTTTCAATTATGACTGGATATTCCTTTAGAGTCACGCAGTCATTAAAAAGAACTAGATTACAAAACTCATCACATCAAAGCCTAAATTCTAGATTGACACTTCCATCAATATTTCAAAACTAATCTAAAACAAACTACTAATAAAACTCCAAGAGAAACAACAATATTGATAAAGAAACAAAAAGGATTAATATAAAAAATTTAGCCGATGAGATATTTAGAAGTATATATTTATACTAGTTAGAGGAGGCACGTGCGGTGCACGTGCGCTCATTTTAATATAAGCTTCTGTTCAAGCTAAAGGCATATATGTATTTGGAAGTTTAATCAACCATAAAATAATTATAACTCTTAAATGTCATCAGATATAGTGTCATATACCAAAACTACAAGTTCAAACATAATAGCCACTAAATTTAATCAATATTTGATCAACACAACCTTGATAACCACTAAATTTTTTGGCTCAAGCAAGAATGTTGCAACAATTAGTATCATTTCTATAAGAAAATTTATTTTGACAATCAAACAAAGATCTTGATGCAAATGTTGTGTTTTAAGATTTGAAAAAAATGGTTACTAGCGATTAAAGTCCTTGTTCTTTTACAATAAGTGTAGCATTTAAGTTTTTATATTTTGCTAGCAAAAGTCTCTAACGTTACATAATTGTTGCACAGTTTCCCCAAACTGTTACCCCCCGTTAAAATGGGGACTAAATATGAATGTTAGAGACTATTGCCGCTAAAAAATAAAAGATCAAGAATTTAAATGCTTCAATTTTGAAAAAACGGGGACTTTACCCACTAATTTTCATATAATCTCTGTTTTTCAAGAAGATCAAATATTTTATAATTAAAATATAAAAAAATTATTTCTTAGATTTTTTAAGGAGACAAGTTGTGGTTCTACCATGTATAATCTCATATTAATTTTTTTAATTAAATTAAGACAAAATAATTTTTTAACACTAATTTTTCTATATTATCTAAATATTATATTTTTAAACAATTTTATTTAAAATAATAGAAATAAATTTGTAGCCAAAATCTAATCTATTTGGAGGAAGAAAGAAATAAAATTGAATAATTTTTAAAAAAAAATGTTTAAAAGAACTCTATAAATGTAGAAAAGGAATTATTGGAGCTTATTTAAACATTTTTTAAAAATTATTTATTCAATTTTCTTCCTTTCTCTCTAACTTTATTATTTATTCTTTTCTATTATTTTAATTAATAAAAATATTTGAAGATGTAATATTAAATAATATAAAGAAAAGAAAAGGAAAAGTGACTTTAAATAACAGCAAAAAGACTTAAGCATAATAGATAAAACAAAAACAAAATTTAAATGGAACATCACTTTAGTTGAGAAACACTAAAATTAACATCTGAATATGTTTGGTAAATTATTTTGAATTCTTTAGTTTTAAATTTATTACAAAGAAAGGCCCAAAAACACTATGAAAAAACAACCTGCTTTATTAAATAAAATATGCACAATATATATAGGCCCAAGAGATACAAGACTAACAAACTAACAAACTCAACTGAAAAATAACACCCAAATCAGTTATAAAACTATAACTCCTAATACATCCCCTCAAGATGAACTATACAAATTTTTTACATTCATCTTGGAGATCAACTCAGTGAATTGATTTGGAAACAAGGGTTTTGTTAGAACATCAGCAAGATTATTTTTTGAGGTAACATGAATAAGCTTGAGGGAGCCATCCTGATTTTTTTCACAAATAAGATGATAGTCGATCTCAATGTGCTTCGTCCTTTCATGGAACACCGGGTTTTCGGAGATGTGTATGGCAGCAGTGTTGTCACAATAGAGAATAGCTGGATGAGTATGCTGAATGTCAAAGTCCTTCAGCAAAGAGAGAAGCCAAGTGATCTCGCATGTGGCATTGGCCATAGCTCGGTATTCTGCTTCAGCAGACGATCTAGAGATAGTGGTTTGCTTCTTAGATTTCCATGAAATGAGAGATTGTCCAAGGAAGACATAGTAACCAGATACAGACCGTCTGGTATCACTACAAGAAGCCCAATCTGCATCTGAAAAAATCTTTAGAGATAGATCTTCACAATTGAAGTTAGTTTCAGCATAAGCATTGATATGAGGACTAGATTAAGCATAAAAAAAAAAGAGGCCTTGCCTGGGTGTGCCTTTTAGATATTGAAGGATACGATGCGTAGCATGGAGGTGAGGAGTCCTTGGAGTGGCTAAGAATTGACTTATTTTATTGACAGCAAAAGAAATGTCAAGACGAGTAATTGTTAAATAGATGAGTTTACCAATTAAGCTTTTGTACATGTTGGGGTCAGATAAGAGCTCCCCTTCATCTTTGCTGAGTTTGGCATTAGGCTTTATTGGAGTGGAGGCAGGTTTTGCACCCAAGTAACATGTATCACTCAATAACTGTAAGGTAAAAGGTCGTTAAGACATAGATATACCATTGGTGGAACGACCAATCTCAAGACCCAAGAAAAAACGTAAGGGGCCAAGGTCTTTTAATTGAAAAACTGCATGTAACGTGCCTTTAAAGTCAGAGACAACGACATCATTATTTGAAGTAATAATAATGTCATCAACATAGATGAGAATAGCGATAAAGATATTAGATGTGCTCTTAATAAATAAAGTGTGGTCCGATTGAGATTGGCAAAAACCACTAGAGAGAAGAAATGTGCTAAGTTTGTAGTACCATTGTCTAGGGGCTTGTTTTAAGCTATATAGACTTTTAGTTAATTTACAAACTGCATTTTTTGGTAGAGGACTCTTGGGTTTATACCCTTTTGGAATTGTCATGTAGACATTTTCATTTAAGTCCCCATGAAGAAAAGCATTGTTGATATCTAATTGGCATAAAGACCAATTTTTAATGGCAGCTACAGCAAGAAGTAGTTTAAGAGTGTTAAACTTTGCAACAGGTGCAAAAGTGTCAGAATAATCAATACCTTGCTTTTGGTTGTAGCCTTTGGCCACCAACCGAGCCTTGTAGCGATCAATAGCTCAACTTGGTTGGTATTTGATTTTGTAGAGCCATTTGCATCCTGTAGCATGTTGTCCAGGGGGAAGAGAGACAATTTCCCAAGTGTTATTTTGGTCAAGCGCATGAAGTTCATCGTTTATCGCTTACTGCCACTCTGGAATGTTTGAAGCTTTCTTGTAACTGGACGGTTCTACTTCCATGTGTGCGGAGAAAATGGCAGCCCAAAAATGATCACTTAACCTATCATAAGATAGAACATTAGATAAAGGATAAGAAGTAGAAGACTCAGAAATAGAAAAGTTACAAGCATAGTCTGTAAGATAAGAGGGGCAAGAAATAGGCCTTCCACTTTTTGAAGTGGTAACCATAGGTAACGTAGGAGAAGGATCCTCAAAAGCGTTATTGGAAGAGGAGGGAACTTGAGGATTATGGGTTCCTACATCAAACACTTTTGTCAGCGATAGAGAATCAGTATACACAGTAGACTTGTCATGCTTTAAAGGGTAAATATGCTCATAGAAGATGACCTCTAGAATGAAAAATCTGTTGACTTTCAATATCAAGTAAGGTATAGGCCTTCATTCCATGTGGGTAACCAATGAAAACACAAGCTTTAGATTGAGGAGAGAATTTATGTCTATTCCTATCTAAAGTGGAGGCATAAGCAAGGCAGCCAAAATTTCTAAGATGCTCATATAAGGGTAATTTATTAAAGAGAAGCTCAAATGATGTCTTTTTATTTAAAAGTAATGATGGAGTTCTATTAATGAGATAAACAACTGTATGAATGAGATAAGACCAATAAGGGAGAGAAATATGAGATTGAAATAACAAGGACCGAGCTACATTGAGGATGTGTTGATGCTTTCGTTCAACCACAAAATTTTGCTGAGGCCTATCAACACATGAGTGAAATTGTTCAATCCCTTTGGAAGCATAGAAAGAAGATAGGTTAAGTTCTTTTGCATTATCACATCTAACAGCTTTAATAGAAATAGAAAATTGAGTAGCAATTAAAGAGAAGAATTGAGGAATAATACTTTGCACATCAGATTTAGCTTTAAGTAGATAGACCATGCAAAACGAGTGTGATCATCAACAATTGTAAGAAAATATTTGTACCCTTCTATGCTAAGAACATGAAATGACCCCCAAATGTCAAAGTGAACAAGATCAAATGGCTTAGAAGCCCTATTATTATTAGACACAAAAGGAAGCCTTTTTTGTTTGGCTAAGTGACAAATTGAACAAGCATGATCAGATGATTTATTAGAAAAAATAAGATTTTTATTTATGGAATTCGAAATTGACATAGAAGGATGACCAATGCGGAAATTCCATTGGTCCACATTAGTACAAGCATTAACAGTAATATCAGAATGTACAAAGTGTAAGAATTGATGATCTTGCTCAAAGTAAAATAGCATGCCCATTTTCTTAGCAATCCCAATCTTGGAAGTCCGAGTGGGTGCCTGATTAAAGCATTCAGAAGCAGAAAAAATTAAAGAGTTAGGACTATGTTGTAGAAAAGCATTTACCGAGAATAGATTATGCTAAAATTCTGGAATGAATAAAACATCAGTTGTAATGACCCAACTACTCTAGACTTTTGGACCATTAACGAAAACTATACATACTAATCCTTAATAAAACTTACAAGTGAAAATACCATAACTTCATTAAGAAACTTGTAAAAATAAGAGTTAAACTTACATAAAATTTAGGTTAGGATATGGGATCCCATTGTTTTAAAAACAAAACAAAACATAATTTAAAATAAAAATGGATTACATAACAAGTGCGGAAAAATACATGTAAAAACCATAAAAACAAAACTACATCCTCGAATCGTAACGCTCGGCTCTTGAATCCATTCGACCTCAATACACATTCTCCAAGCTTCCAAGAACCTTTCCCGCCACTAAGACTATTTTCCTGCACATATAAACAAAAATGAATGAGCCTAATGCCCAGCAAGGAAAATCTAACACATAGTTCATATACATAAATTTCATAAGAAACATAAAAACATAACATAACACTTATATCATACACATACTATAATGGCCGTTATTACTTGGGGTCCCATAGACTAAACAAGTCATATGCCCATTAGATTAGTGGGGTCCTACTAGCTAAGCAGGTCATATGCCCATAATCCATTTGGGGCTTGTTAGTCATATGGGTCATATGCCCAAGCCTACAAACATACATAACATAACATAACATATTTCATAACATAAAAACATAAGATAACATATAAAAAGCACATAACATATAAATTCTATCCTATTTTCCTTACCAAAGTTACCGGGATATGAGGATAGAGTTGGGACTTTGGAACACTCCTAAAAACCATTTATGAAAGGGTGAGTCTATTGAAGAAAAAGAGATGAAAGAGATGAAGGAACTATACTTTTAAAAATATACTTACCAAAACCTTGTGCTCAAGAACTTAGATTTCCTAACCAAAATAAGAATAAGGTTAGAAGGCTGAGTAGAAGACTATGAGAACTTAAATAGAATAATATCAATTGAACTAGAGTGTGGAAATACCTTGAAGACTTGTAAGACCAATCTAAACCTTGAACCGAAATGCTATAAAACCTTACTTCCCAAGTGTTTGATAAGCTTATGATGATCAAGCTTATGTTTCCCAACCCAAGTGTTTACACTCTCACACTCACCTAGCAACTTGCAGCCTCTGAACTTAGAGTAAAAGATGAACAATGGATGGGTACTAGGTCCTATTTATAGAGTTTAGGAATGAAGAGATCTTCATTTAACTTAAATAAAAATAATGGCTTTTTAAGTGAAAATAATTTGAATTATCGTTCAGCAGAGGCTGAAGACTCGTTCAAAAAGATGCTGGACTTATCAAGAGGTTGAAGGGCTGAATGGAAAATGATTTCAAAAACTTTCAATTTATGCTGAGAGGGGCGATATATCGCCTGGGCCAGTATGCCCGAGGCAGTCGTGCATCGTTTCGTGTTTTTCGTATCTTCGTGCTGCGATATATCGGCATACGCTGATTATTTAAACATGAAATTACACATTTTTAGCTTAATTTGAATTGAGTAAACAGCCTTGACTAAGCCCTTAAATGTTTTCAAAGCTGCTGACTGACCTTAGAGTATTCAAATTTTAACCTTAATAAATTATATCCTCAAAATACTTAATCATTATTAACCCATACATAACATGTGCTATAATCCTATTGGTTCTTATTTAAACCTTATAGTATACTAAATATTATCCTCAATATCAGTCATATTAATCAAACCATAGGTTAACATTAATATTCTTAAACTATAGGTTAAACTTAGAAAATCTACAAGTACTACTATGAGTGTCCAAATAAATCCCGGTCTGAACCAAAAATCCACAGTCATAAAGATAATACTATTTTTACTATAATACTACTATCTAACCTAGCTAAGTAAAGTTCTTGGACTCTACATCAGTCAAGGTAATACAGCTAGAAAGTTGAACTATGCCAGAATAATAAATATGAATGTTATGCCCATTAGGTAAAGTGACTAAGGTAGCAATAGGATTTTTATCAATATTTTTAAAGCATTTAAGGGAGTAACACACATGGTGGGAAGCTCCACTATCAACTATCCACAGACAAGAGGGGAAGTCAACGAGATTACTAGAAACTTGTGAGGCAATTGGCAGGTTAGTGTCAATGGCAGCCGAGGAGTGCTGGAGATTCTGACTTAGTAGGGAGATAAGTTGTTGACTGAGTTCAGATTGGGACAGCATAGGCGGTTTGCCTAAAATCGAAGCAGAGACGGGAGATGCGGAAGCTTGATGAACTGAGGGTTTGAGAGCTACCTCAGGACGACGCTTGTCACCATACCCAGGAGGAAATCCATGAAGAAAGAAACATTTGTCCACCAAGTGACTCAGTTTGAGACAGTGAGAACAAGTGGGTCTCGGTTTCTTTGATCTTGATGTAGGGGGCTTGGTTGAAGTGTTCGAACCCGCAGCAGCAGCAATGAACGGAGCGGTGTGTCCAGGAATTCTTTGTCGCTCTTCTTGAGACACCATGGAGAAGACCTTGGACAGAGGAGGAA
This sequence comes from Humulus lupulus, assembly GCF_963169125.1. NCBI lineage: Eukaryota > Viridiplantae > Streptophyta > Magnoliopsida > Rosales > Cannabaceae > Humulus > Humulus lupulus. The sequence continues at coordinate 57,989,388 of NC_084796.1, read as the reverse complement.
GAGGATCATAGAGGAGAATTTGAGCCCTCACTGACGAATAACAGTCATTGAGCTCAGCAAGAAATTGCATAATCTGATCTCTGTGATAATATCCAAGAAGCCTCTCAACAGCACCACATTTGCAGCCACATGAACAAGGAACAATCAGCTGAAATTATTTGAGCTCATCCCAAATAGCTTTGAGACGGGTAAAATAGGAATTGATATCAAAGTCTCCTTGTTTGATTATGTGGACCGAAGTTTGAAGTTGAAATATTCGAGGGCCATTTCCTTGATTGAATCATTCATGGAGGTCATTCCACATAGCGGTGGCTGAATCCTGAAACATAATGCTAGCTGCAATTTCACGAGAAACAGATTGTAATAACCAAGCCATAACCATATTATTACATTGAACACAGGCATGAAAATAAGGATAATAAGGATGGCGTTAAGGCAGAGACCCATCTATGAACTGGGTTTTGTTCTTGGCAGCAATGGAAATGGAAGCAGCTCTCTTCCATGATTGGAAATTTTCTTGACTTGTTAGAATCTGAGTAGATATCAGAAAATTGGGGTTGTCTCCAGTTCCCAAGTGGTACGTATGATCCATATGGGAAGGTTGACAGGGGGAGCTGTAGAGGCACTCGGAATGCCGAGACCACCATGACTGCCGAGAACACCATGAACGCCGAGACCACCGTGACTGCCGAGAGCACCATGACTGCCGAGAGCACCATGATTTCCGAGAGGAGGAGGAGGAGAACTTCTTGGGAAGGAGGCAGGCGGAGGACAATGCAGATGAGTCAGAGAGGAAGAGGGTGGAACGGCTGGACAGAGACCTTCACGAGTGGGAGAAGACGAGGCAACATCTGGAGCAACAGCCACATTCAGGATCGGAGAAGGGACAGACGCCATCGCTGGAGTCGAGGGAGAAGAAGACGTTGCAACCATTGGCGTAGGAGGGAGGCTGGAGATGGAGGAGCTGCGCGGTAGAGAAGTTCTCGTGCGGACCATGAAGGGCAACAATCTTGACAGAAGAAAGATAGGGTTTCTTGAGAGAAGGAGGCAGCAGAGAAAACTTTAGGGTTTTTTGAGTGAATGATGAGGTTGTTTCTTGAAGGGAACACGTGAGTGGGCTGCAATAAAAATACCAGCTGATACCATATTACAAAGAAAGGCCCAAAAACACTATGAAAAAACAACCTGCTTTATTAAAGAAAATAGGCACAATATATATAGGCCCAAGAGATACAAGACTAACAAACTAACAAACCCAACTGAAAAATAACACCCAAATCAGTTATAAAACTATAACTCCTAATAAAATTCTTCCTCAATTTAAATTCTTTAGCTTAATTAAAAAAATAGGAAAAATACTAAGGTGAAGAGTGGAAATTTTAAAAAACTTTAAAATAACTATCCAACTATCTGTATCTAAATAAATGAATAATTATATCCAATCAAAAACATGAATAGGCATTAAAACACACAACTTATGGTTGATTAGTATAACATGCACAATATTACTTTTTTTTTATTGGTGTGAAGAAAGGGTTAGCACTCTTTCCTGCCAATTCATAAATTTTGTTATTTAAGGTTTGTGCATTTATATCATGCTCTAATCTAAAATCAATCAAACAAATATTCATTATCTAAAAGTAGAGGAAATCTAATAATGAGGACATTAGAAAAATGTGAGCTTTCCATAAGATACGAGGGAATTGGCAGCTGGGAAAGTCTTAACAAATATAATGTCTATTAGTAACTTGGTCACTTACAGAGGGTTACATTAAAGGGAAGTAATTATTGACAGTTTGTGAAGAAAAAATCCCACAAAAATAATAACTAGTATTACATGTATATATAATAAAGCTGTGGATAGTGTGGTTATGTACTTCCTTAGTTTTGTTTAGCCTTACTTGTTATAGTTTCTGTTACAAAAAATCATGAATGCAAATATCAGCGTAATCATAAGTATAGTCTGTTGTTGATCTCAAAGCAGAGAGCAACTAAAAATAAAAACACATGCTACTTTCCTTGACAACAGAATCACCCATGATAGCTCATCTGCCATTAACTTAAACGTTGATGAAGAGCAGTGTCAAACGAATAACTTGTCCTCCAACCTATTTAATATATAAGAACTTTAGAACACAAACACAAGCACAAGCACCACGATAGAAGAATGTGATTAGTATATTCAAACTTTTGAAATAGCTCTGATTCTCTGAAGAATAGAGTTATTCAAGCGGTTCATGAATTGGATTATGTAAACAAGAAGGGTAAATGAAAATATATGCTACAAAACCAGAGGTAGTATTGAGAGAGAGAGAGAGAGAGAGAGAGCTTGAAAATTGAAATTAAGCTTGAGCTTGAGCTTGAGCTTGATCTTGAGCAAGAGCAAATACAATTGAGAAGATACGAGTCTTAGAACTCCAAATTTTAAATTTAGGTAAAAGTTTTAGAGAGAAGAGGAAATAAATAAAAGTGCAATAATTAGTATTCTTGTGAGAGTAAAATTGATACCTAAATCGGATGAGTAAGCATTAGATGGAAAGATGTTAAGAATACCTGGAAGACAGTGGTAGAAAAAACTCGAGATAGTTGCAATGGAAAAATGATTCACTCAATACCCTTAATAAGATTAATAAGCATGAGCCACGAGGTCATAACAACATGTAGTAGAAGAGAAAAATAAAATTTATACTTGAAAATACAACACAAAGTCCTTGATTTGATGAAGCAACTAAAAGAGACGGTATAAAAGTTAAACAAGTAGGATGCGATTAATAGTCTTAAGATATTTACGTAGGGTAACTACACTAATTGACCCTAATCAGCCCTATATTTATAACTCTAACCCTTAGTTAATGTTTTTCACATTTTTGACTCTTTAAGACAAAATTACCCCTTTCTTAAACAAATAATTAGAAACAACTCTATTTCTTACTCTTCTCATCCCCTTCCCATTGAAAACCCTCCCTCCCAAACCCAACTATCTTCCCGTCGAAGCTTCGGTGGTGTTGTCGTCTCCAGCCAGCACCCACCTCATCCCACACCGATGCATGTCCTCCCAGTTGCGTCGTCGTCTCCACAGCCACCTTTTTTTCTTACCCATTTCATTTTCAGCCCCTTTTACACTCTTCCTTCTCTCTCTCTCTCTCTCTCAAATCTACCACAGCCCCCATCCCCTCCGCTTGCTCCCGACCCCACGAACCCACATTGCTGCCTCACCGTGCTTCACAGCCATATCGTCGAGCCCACGTCACCGAAGCCCAAGGTTTACAACACCTAAGACCCCACACTCCCCTTGCAAGCCCGATGCCCTAGCCCAAGGTATTGTTGTTGGGATCCCTTGTTGTTATATTATTTATGACTCCTTTGTTTATTTTGAATTTGTCATCTTGATGCTTAAAGATTTGATGGTTGTGGTTTGAAACATGTTAGAAGAATGTAAGGTTTGGACTTTGGTTAAATTTCTAACTACTTGAGGCATGTTTTAATTGGGAAATAAGGAGTGAATTTAGTGTGAATCATGTGTGAAGTGAAGTTGTTGTGAACCATGTGTAATTTTAGTGTGAACAATGTGTGAGATTGGTGTGAACCATGTGTGATTGTGGTGTGAACCATGTATGAAGTGAAGTTGGTGTGAACCATGTGTTATTTCAGTGTGAATAGTGTGTGAATTTGGTGTGAATAGTGTGTGGACGATGTTCTGAATTTATGGTGAATGATGTATGAACGATGTGTGATTTCAGTGTGAATAGTGTTTGAATTTGGTGTGAATAGTGTGTGAACGATGTGTGAACCATGTTTCGAAATTATGGTGAACAATGTGAGAATGATGTGTGAACCATGTTCTGAATTTATGGTGAATAATGTGTGAATTATAAAAGGAAACTACACTAACTAACCCTATTATAAAACTGCATGGCCTTAATTTCCAGTGTGTATATATATCTTTTTGTTTATTGGAATAAATTTATTAGCATATTATATATGATATATAAGTGAAAATCAATTATGGAAGGAACTTGTAACTCAAATGCACTAGTTTGTTATCAAATATATGAATGAGTATTATCAAATGCCAAACATGCTCAAAGTAGCTAAAGAATAGGTACCATATTTATCTCCATTGTTTTTAATTGAATCCTCATGGAGTGTGTACTTCACAACAATTTATGATCTTTTAATGTTTATATGTGAATTTAATTGAAAAACTAGTATCTTTTAATGATATAGAAAAACTCATTTGAAATATCATTTCATTTATGCAGAATGTAAGTAATATTTTTTTTAGGTTTTGGGTTTTTGATTGAGAAATATCTTAGCTCAAGCAAGACCAACAATGGGATGGTTTATGGATTATTATGGGTATATATTTGTTAAATACTAACTTTGTTGGAATTTTGTGTGAACAAGAGGTGAATTTAGTGTGAACTATGTTTGAATTTGGTGTGAATTATGTGTGAGGTTGGTGTGAATTTGGGTGAGCTATGTGTGAAGCATGTGTGAATAATGTGTGAACCATACAAAGTGTGAATAATGTGTGAACAATACGTGAATCATGTGTGAATAAGTGAACAATATGTGTGAATTTGGGGTGAACTATGTTTGAACAAGGTGTAGATATGGTGTGAACCATGTGTGATTTTAGTGTGAACCATGTGTGATTTTAGCGTGAACCGTATGTGAAGAAAGTGTGAATATATCTGAGTTATGTATTAAGCGCTTATTTAATTTACCTTTTCAGATGTCACTCCTCATGCTTCCTACTGAAAGGCATTATCCAGCAAAGGCTACGTATAGGGGAGGGAGCATTATGAGTACAATAATAACGAAGTTCACGACATTTGACTTGTTGGAACGAGCGAACCAGTCACCATTCAAGCAATTCTTCTTAGCTCCACCTCTACAATATTCTGGAGTTATTATTCACCAGTTACTGCTTAGGAGAGTTGTTGGTAGAGGAAAGAACAAATACTACATGAATTTTAATATTTGTGGTCAGAATACAAGGTTTGGAATTAGTGAATTTGGTTTGATCATTGGATTGAATTGTGGAATTTCTCCAGATCAGGCAAAGTAAAAAGAAATGACCAAGAGTAAAAGACTTCTCCAGACATACTTGAACAATAAAGAATGTTTTTCTTCTGAAGTGTTGGAAGATGGATTCAAAAGGTGCGATGTGAAAGAAGACGTATGGAAATTAGGTCTATGTTTTTTGGTAGACTCTCTTTTATTACCTAGTGAACCAAAGAAGAAATGCTTTATTGATGTCCTTTCCATGGTGGAAATGAAGATGACTTCTTCAACTATCCTTGGGGGAGATTATCATATGAGAAGACATTATTCGGCTTGACAAAAGATACGGAAAGGCTAAGGAATAAATACTTGAAGAATGTTGAGCAAAAGAGAAAAAGACCAGCACCTCAGTACACAATTTATGGTTATGCCATTGCTCTGCAATATTGGGCCTATGAAATTTTCACAAAGTTCGCTGCATTTGTTGATCAACAACCCCTTGCCTTTCCAAGAATGCTTAGCTGGTTAGCGCATAAAATGCTGAAAGAGAAAGATATTGAAAGTGTATTTAAGAAAAAAAGTTTAAGTCGTTAAGATTTTATTTGAGTTTGTGATTTATAAGTAATGTTTATACCTTATTAATTTATTATCTTTTTGCAGAATCTTGTGAAGGCCACGCTCAATCCAAGACCGAAGAGAAAGAATTTCATGACTCTATTATTCAAGGATCAGATGAACTACTCATGGGTCATGTTATTAGCTTTGTAGACAATGATGTGGAATTGGAGTTTGAAAGGGAAGAACGTGAGGAACCTCCCACAAAGCCCGATGTAGCAGATGAGCATCGTCACGAGCAAGACCATAAAGAGATACCAACTCCAATTAACACCCATCATGAAAAGTTGTTAGCTGATATTGACACTTTGAAAAGTAATCAACAAATAATGGAGGAGAAGTTGGATTATCTAATTGAATTGGTGCTCTCACAACGTAAAGGTAGTGATTCTGAGGATTCAGTATCAGATGAGCATCTTGCTTCACCACACCGTACATTTATTATGGAGCACGTTGTTGGAGAAGATAGCCCTAGCTGTAAGGTGGTATCTCCTGAAGATATGGCTGGGGTGGAATTCAAGAGAATGAGGGTTCCAACAAAAAGAATTTTTGGTGCCGAGTTTACTGATCCAACTAGGAAGAAAAAAAAAAGCAAAGACAATTGTAACTGATCCTTGTGAAATTAATCCCCAACAGCCATATGACGAAAAGCAAATGAGACGTTTTAAGAAATGGGTAATTGGTTTAAAAAGAATGATAAGCCTATTTCTCTCTTGGCTGGTTCGTGCACAGCGAAATGGCTTATTCAGCTACTTACACCACGTACATGGTTGGACAGACTGGTAAGACTATTGAAATAATTTTTTTTTTAAATATATATAATTTGAATGTGATTTATATATACTTATAATATTTGGCATGCAGCACATTGATGCAGCTTTAGGGTTGATGAAAGAACGAGTGTACACTTACAAGAAGACTTACTCCGAAAGATTCACCATCGTGGATTCTATGTTCCAACAGTTCTTCGAACCACATTGGGAACAATTCAACAAGAGGAAAATTAAATCAAGCTACATTTGGCCAAAAGAAGTGCTTGATTACTTGGTAGGTGATGATAATAATTTCAAAAGGAGTTGGAAAGACATTGACGATGTGTTTACCCCGATTAATTTTTTTGGGACACATGGGGTGTTGTTAGAGATATCATTGACAAGCTATCTTATAAAAGCTTATGACTCTGATATCACTGTGGTCTCCAACAAGGAGTTTGAGAATAAAATGAGCAGATTGGGAAAAATGCTACCATATCTAATTCAATCCAGTGGGTTGTTAAGCCATAGGAAAGATGTCCAACTACAAGCAGAGAAAGTACGTTTTGAGTTCACAAAACTTGGCATAGAAAAAGTGCCACAAACCAAAACTAGGTATAACTCTGTTAACCATATTTATATTGTAAATAATCATTATGGTCTTCCAATAATTAAAAAACTTTATTTCCTTTGCAGTGGCAATTGTGGGGTATATGTCATCAAACATCTAGAGTACTTGCTAGCCAAAAAACCGCTACCCGAAGTAAATGACAACAACATGGATTTCTTTAGAAAAAAGACTTGTTTAGATTTGTTTTACCATAACTTCCAGCCATAGTTTTCTTTTATTTGAATATATGTATCTTACTTTTGAATGTATGAAGAAACTATGTCAACTTCATCTCATTAAATGGTATTGAATGACTTCGTTTATTTCATCTTAATAGTGGAAGGGATAAATCTTTGTCACTTTTATCTTATTAAATTATGTGTGAATTGGGTGTGAATTAAGTGTGAACCAGATGTCAATTATGTGTGAATTATGTGTGAACTGCGTGTGAAATATGTGTGAATCAGGAGTGAAGTATGTATGAATCAGGTGTGAATCAAGTGTGAACCAGGAGTCAATTATGTGTGAACCGTGTGTGAAATATGTGTGAATCAGGTGTGAACTATGTGTGAATCAGGTGTGAATCAAGTGTGAACCAGGTGTTAATTATGTGTGAACCGCATGTGAAATATGTGTGAATCAGGTGTGAACTATGTGTGAATTATGTGTGATTTACGTGTATGTATGAATTAGGTGTGTCTGAAAAAACAAACTTTAACACAAAAATTCGTATTACTGAACCAATCTAAAAATTCAAATTCCGCAATTGAAGAGTACAAAGTAAAACAATCAAAGTAAAAACTAAGCATGTCTAGACGGCGAGGGACAAACAGTGGTGCACGTCACTCGATTGTGGCCCAGGACACCACATCTACTACATCTACGTTGTTTGCTATTCTTCTCACCCTTTGATAAACATCGTTTCTTCTTTGGACGACCAGCCTTCTGCTTCACTAAAGGAGGAGTTATCATCATACTTCCTATGTCATTTAGTATCACCCAAGATTCTTCATTACCCAGCGTATATACAGATCCACCATAGGATGACAACCACGCTTCAACTGTGTAGAATCTAGAGCATAAAGTATATGGACTAATGCCACGATCTCGAGCACCAGCTAGAGCGTGTTCACAAGGAAGACCTGTCAAATCAAATCTTCTACAACTACATTTTTTCCTCCTCAGGTCGACATCTCCATCCAGATCACCGTCCAATACTGTTATTTCATACTGACTAGATGGAAAAGGGAATGAGGTAGTGGACTTGTCTGCTAACTTTCGCAAATCATCTTCCATTTCTGTGGCAAGAGGACCTGTAGCCGCTGATGCTGCAGTTCGACGCTCAAAAAACCATTTTTGTAAAGTGTGCCTCATAAATTCCATGAAACAGGTAATTGGCCACCCACGTGCCTCAGCAATGACATTGTTCCAGCTTTCGACAATACCTGTAGTCATTAAATTATATCGATGACCAGGAAAGAAAGAATGAGCCCACTTTTCAAAACCCACTTGATTCTCTAAGTATTGAGCAATTGCAAGATCTTTGAATTTAATCTTCTCAAAATGGCGTAAAAACTCTCGCTTTCTATAAGCTTTCGCTGCAAGGAAGAATTCTTCATGGCAATGGTCAGTTTTGAACTTCGCACGGATATTCATGCTAACATTATGTATACAAGCACTGTGGTGTGCCTCAGGAAATTTTTTAGTCAAGGCACTTGCTATACTAGTATGTCTATCAGACACGAATACTAGATTCTCCACTTCACCAATCGCTTCCTTCAACCTCAGTAGAAAATACAACCATGAGTCATTATTCTCTGAGTCAACTACTGAAAATGCAATTGGATATATTTTCTTGTTAGCATCTTGTCCCATGGCACATAACAAAGTACCCCCACACCGAGTAGTCAAGAAGGTTCCATCTACACATATAACTGGGTGAATATATGTTTTGAACCCCATTATAGAAACATCTAAGGCCACGAAGCAATATTTGAACCTACCTTCATTGTCCATCTGCAAATGAGTAACAGTTCCAGGATTTTTTTGCTCCATCATGTATAGAAATGAGGGATGTTTCTAAAATGATGATTCTGGTGTACCTCTTATGTAAGCCAATGCATGCTCTCAACACCTCCAAGCTTTAGCATAGCTCATATGAACTCCATATGATAAACTAATATCTTTTACTATTGACCTTGGCTTGTAATTAACATTATCACCCTCAAATTTTCTCCTTATGACATGTTCAATAAGCCATGGGGATGCCTGACGGTGATCTTTATGTCGAACATCCAATGAACATGTGTGTTCACCAAAAAATTTACGAACCTCGAACATATTAGAATTAACCAATTTTGTAGCCCTCAACCTCCATTTGCATTTATCATCAACACATACTGTATACCATTATTTTTCGCAGACTTCTTTACTTTAAACTCAAAGTTTTTCTTTAATGCATAAAGATGGAGTTTCATCTTCAACTCTTGCTTGTTCTCAAATATTTGACCCTCTTTTATTTCCCAGGAATTGATACTCGAAGAAGATGTCAGTAATTGAGTTGTTGAGGCTGAAGTACAGCCTTTTTCCCCTTGATTCAACAAAAGTGGAGTACTCCATAGATTATCTTCACCAACCTATCTTACTTTACGACCTCTATTATTTGAGGAATCATGGCTCTTCAATACTTCATTGGAGGTTGACTGTTGTAAATTATGCTTCACAAATACATCATTGCAGGTAGGCCTATCAATATTTTCATTATCATCTGAGCTTAATGCATCATTATTATCATCATCACAACTGACTTCATTGCCATCAATGCAAAAATCATCATTCACTTTGGTTTCAACTAAAGGAATAGTATACAACTCATGCGTTTTAGTAACCAAAGGATCATTACTTCTCTTCTCTATAGTAGACATACATAGGGGTGTCCGATGATTGATAGATGTTCCTACCTCGTCAAGAAAAAAAGAGCAACATCATCATCATTACTAATAAAAGATGGAGGGATACCTTTACTTCCAAAATGATAGATTACATTTAAGTCAAGATCAATACGAGACTTGTCAGCTCCGATTAAAGTATACAATTGATCAACAAGACTATTGTAAGTGATAGTCTTTGGCACCTTCATACCCTTGCTTTGTTTCGCACTAAATGACCAACATTCGTTCAAAACTTGTTCCCATGATCCATTATATAACAGCACAATATTTATATGTGTTTGACCTGTATAACATATGACAAAAGGTTCGAAATCCAAAGGTTATTAGGTAAAACTAGCCAAAAGAAATAAGAAATAAATGTGTGAAGCAAGCATGTGTGAACCAAGTGTGAAACGTGTGTGAACTGTGTGTAAACCAAGTGTGAAGCATGAATGTGTGAACAATATGTAAACCATATGTGAATCATGTGTGAACCAAGTGTGAATCATGTGTGAAGTATGTGTGAATAATGTGTGAACTCGTTTGAACAATGTGTGAACACAGTGACCTAAATCATGGAAATCATTGAACTGTGTGTGAACCAAGTGTGAATCGTGTGTGAACCATATGTGAACAATGTGTGAACCAAGTGTGAATCATGTGTGAACCAAGTGTGAACCAAATGTGAATCATGTGGGAAGTACTCGTGAACCAAGTGTGAACCAAGTATGAATCATGTGTGAACAAAGTGTGAATAATGTGTGAACAAAGTGTGAACACAGTGACCTAAATCGCGAAAATCAATCAAAAATTCATCATCTCAACATAAAATTATTTATTTTCACAGATTTTTTAGTGTATAGTAGTTCCAAAATTCTATTTAAACTATTACACAAGACACCCATAACCTATAAATAAATAAAAAACTTACTCATTATCAAATCAAATGTTCAAACTTCTTCAAGTTTGGGAGAATCTTCAATCTTCTTCAACTTGGGTGAAAAGAAAAAAAAAATATGATAGATTACATCACTTTCCAAAGCTTCGTGAGAAGAAAAATTGTGATGATTTCTCTTTGATGATGATTTGAGAGAGAGGGAGAAGGAAGAGTGTTTGTTCTCTTTATGAGAGAGAAAGAAGAGAGAGAAGGGGCTGAAGACGAAATGGGAAGGGAAAAAAATGAGGAAGAAGCCTTATGTTAATAAGGGTAAATTAGTCTTTTCACATGGGTATAAGGTTAAAAATATGATAAACATTAATGTGGGGTTAGAGTTAATATTACCCTATAAAATAGGGTCATTTCATGGAGTTTCCCTTTACGTATCTGACAAAAATCAGGACAATCATATTATGAGTGTTGACCCTGATTTTGGGCAACTGACACGGAGTCAAAATACGCTTCACGTGGATGAATGCGTTGAAAAGAACGTGATGACGAAAATAATAAGAACACGATATTTTATAGTGGTTCGGCCCTAGGATCTAGTAATAACCTACGTCCACTTAGATTGTTATTGATATAAAATCAAAGGGAGTGATCAAAGAACTAGGGTTCAATGAGCTTCACCAACCTCTGAAGAACAATACAATATGATTGATATGATAACTCTAATCTCAAACGATTTAGAAGTCAGAAAAGAAAAAAAGTCCATCTTCCCTAAGCCCTCTTCTTCTATTTATAAGCTCAGGGAAGATTTACATTGATTTGTTACAGATATTATTTCCTAAATAATCGGATACTCAGGAAATCATGGGAGAGAATTTCGGATTCCATCATAATTGCCTAAGATTTCTTCCGCGTATTACGTGCATACGACTAGACTGGTCGTATGAAGAGACCGATCACATGATACCAAATATCTTCCTGGTCGATAGTCGAACACAGGTTATGCCAGGTGTCAGCCACGTGCAATTAATTCCTGCCATGTCATTCACTTCTGATTTTTGGGATAACAATGAGATATTAATAAAAAAAAATTAAAATATATAACAAATATCTATTAAAATAACTTCTCAAAAAAATTAAAATAAATAAACAAACCGAGCCTAAAAAAAAATAAAGAATCCGACTAACAATTATTGACTGAGTTTTAAATTTGTAAATGTGTAAAAATATATAAAAATTCTCAAATAACTAACTAAAAACAGTTCTAACAAAAATGAAATGGTGTACTAATTCATTCCTTACCCGTTATAACAATAGATTAGACAAGTTATGAAACCATGGAGGGTAACTATAAAAGAAACTACAAATTAATTGGTAATTATTGTAATATTAAAAGTTGTTGATGATATTATTTAATAAAAATAGAATATAACTATCAGAAAATAATGGATCGTTATATTATGGTTACTAATATTATTTCATTATTTTCTTAGGTAGGAGGTATCACTTTTGCCCCTACTGTAGGGATAATTTTTATTTTCAGTACTTGAGAAATTATAACCAAATTTTTTTTACATGATGACGTACATTATAGTTATAATAGGAACCCTATCAATTTTTAAAAATTCGGAATAATTTATAGTGTTGAAATGAGAGTTCAAATAATTAGGTAGGGGCATTACTTTGGCCCCTACGAAGAATGATAGAGGGAAAAATAATGCTCCATTTTCATTTTTTATATTTTTATTTATTTATATTCTTAAAATCATTTCTCTCCAAAATACTCTCTACTACAGATTGTTTCGTCAAATATTCCTAAAAAAGATTAGAGGTTTTTATTGTGTTGTTCACCCTGCTTATGGTCATTGTCTTTAACATTATTTTAAAAAAAATATCTGATTGTAAGATACAACATATATTAGTTGTGTTTGGTAATTTTTTTGTTTTTGGATTTTTTAAACACAAAAATAGAAATATAATTTCATTTTTGTTTCTTTATTTTTAAAAAATAAAAATACGATTGGTAACTATTTTTATTTTTTGTTTTTAAAAATAAAAAATAATAAACGTGTTTGATAACTTTTATTTTTATTTTTTGTTTAACAATATGATGTGTTGATTTTAAGAAGAGAATAAAAAAAAAAAAGTCGAAAAACTATTTAAAAAAAATTGAAAGTGAAAAAAAAAAAAATTTTAAAATTTTAATGAATTTTAATTAAAATTTTAAAAAATAATAAATAAAAATAGAGTTACCAAACACATTTTATGTTTAATTGTCAAATTTTTAATTAATTAAATAAAAAAAATTTACCAAACAACACCATTATTTTTTTATTTAAAAAAAAAAAAAATTCAGCTGTAGTTCTCATTATTTACACTTTGTAATACTTAGGTCCCGAAAGTTGATTTTGTATAAGTCAGGTCTCCAACATTTTCAAATCGTATTATTTAGATCCAAAAATACTTTTTTTTAAAATATATAAAAAAAATTGGACCACTTAATTTTTGACAATACCAAAAATGATATTAAATTTTTTTATTTTCATGACATTTTAAAAAATATTTAATAGTTTTACAAATTAAATTAATTTTTCATTAAAAAAATTCTTACCTATATTTTTGTAAGGGATATTTGCGGCATAAGTACCCAATGTTTGGGTTTTGTACGCGGCATAGACCCAATGTTTATTTTTAGTGGCAAAAGTACCCAAAGTCAATAAAACTTTAATTCCGTCAGCCTCCTCCGTTAGGTTCCATTTCGTGATGACTGGACCAACACGTGTCACTTCGTGATTGGTCCAACTCAATAATATTTTAAAAATAATTATGATTTGGACCAATAAAAACGTGATACGTGTCTGCCTAACGGAGGAGACTGACGGAATTACAGTTTTACTGACTTTGGGTACTTTTGCCACTAAAAATAAACATTGGGTCTATGCCGCGTACAAAACCCAAACATTGGGTACTTATGCCGCAATTATCCCTTTTTTTAATATTAAAAACTGAACTATCACGAGATTATCAATATGTATCATGTAGATATTTATTTTTATTTTGTAATTTTTTTCTATAATGCAACTTATAACAAATCATATATATATATGCACATAAATAACTTTATGTAAACTATTAAGTTTAAAAAAAAGTATAAAATAAACAAGCATAGACATAATAAAATTGATAATATCAAAATAATCGAGATAATATAGTTATTAGTGTTAATTATAAAATTGTTGTACCCTAAAATTAGCACGAGTTCAATCACTCAGCTCGGGTACAGCTGGCAGATGAATATGTGGAAAACTAGCCAGGTAGGATATCTGGTTAACAATGATGTGAGCAGCTCAAGACTCAATCCAGTTCGTACATGATACATAGGTTATTATCAGACCGTCTCTTAGGATACCAATCAAGTTCGAGACCTATAATGGCCAGATCCAAATTTGGGCGCTCTGAGCTTAATACAGCTAAGGTGCATATAGTCTTTGAGCATGAGCTCGAGGGAGATATTAAGCCCGTGGGAACCTGGACAGAACGCATACTAAAGGACCCCAAGAGATTCGGAGGCTCCTTATACACTCATTAATGCCCAGGTTGTATTGCATATCTATCATTTATTATCCGAGATAGCAGGAGTATATTATATTTTGTTATCAAATCATATCCCAATGTAAATGGGAATAATCTGTATTAAATGTATACCTTATTTATTCACGCAGTGACCCAAACCTTTCCAGGAAATTTCTCTATAAATATCAGGGATAATGGACAGGGAAGGGGACGACCTTTTTGTATTACTAAAACTCTGCAGAAATTGAGAGAGAAAAGCAATAATATTGTTTCATGGACTAGGTGGATTTTAACCACTGAACCACATAAAAGTTGTATGTGTACGAGAGGATTCTTTTATTTTTGTTACGATTTATAATTTAGCACTAATCTCCCTATTTGATTTCTTAATCTACTGTTGGTGAAAAACCGCATCAACAGTTTGGTGCTTTCATTGAGAGGAAATTAGTGATTCACAATTTTCAGTCGACATTCATCATGGCGCTCACTCGATTGATGCATGACAATGAGATGGAAAAACCTGGTGGGCAGGAGGCCCATCATACTGCTATTCCCACTGAAAGGGGCCCAGATGTTCAACAACATCCTGGAAAACAACTGGTGGGTTAGCGTCACTCCAACCAAATCCTAATCCAGGATAGTTGACTGTCGTCGAGATGGAAAACACCCAATTAAGGAGCCATCTCGCTAGGGAAAATAGGCAGATCAAGGAGGTCTTGGCTCAGTTACCCCATTTTGCAACCGACATTAATGTCGAAAAGAGGCAAAGTGGGTCTCGTAAGTCCCACAAGAATAACCGGTCGAAACCTAGTCATTCTGTCAAGACCACCACTTCGATTTTTGTGCCTTCAGAGCAAAACCACCAGAGTGCTCAGCCCACTGGTCATCACAGGGGTCATCATCAGCATGCCAGTCGGTCGGTCGGTCAGAACTATAACTCCCAGCTCCGTGCCTTCTTCGCAGATTCCCAGGAATGTCCACAACAACCCACCGGGCGGGCTGGGACAAGTTCACGGAGACAAAATGCTCCGGCGAATTCTCCTGTGCCATGATCAGAACCCCAGGCACAAAGAACTCGAGACATTGGGGTAGATTCGAGGCAGACTAATTTAATTCGTCCTGATGGAACAAGCATAGCCTCACCAATAAGGCATCCGCCATCACCAGTTAGACATCCTAGACCACTTCGCCCACAACGAGATGCCCCAGCTAGTGGGAACAGTAGGAGAAATCCTCACCCATCGGTAGATACTTACGCCCCATGTTCCAGCACGAGCTAGGGACGCTGATGATAGCTCCAAGCTCATGGTGATGAGGACAAGAATCCTGATGGGAGGTGACCTATGGAAAGAACTCTAACAAAAAGGAGTTAAAATTGTAGATGAGTTCTTGGCCCGAGCCCAGGAGTGGATAGACCTGGAAGAGGCGCGATCTATTGTCGCAGGAACCAGCAAGACCCCTATCCAACCCACTGGAGCGGTGACAGATGTTGTAGCTACGGCTCAACCTGTTACCCAGAATAACCAAGCGGCAAACAACAAGAGGAAGGGAAATGATGAAGGAGACTAGAATGGCATGAAGAAGAACAAGTTTGTGGAGAAATTCAAGCTTGTTTATGCCACCTACACCAACCTAACGGACACATGGGAACATATCTTCCTGGAAAATTCTAATCGCCTCCCATGGAAGAAGCCAATGCCTTTAAGGTATCAAAGGGTGAAGAGAGACCCCTCAAAGTTTTGCCGATTCCACAATGACATCGGTCATAATACTGATGACTGCCAACAGCTGAAGGATAAGATTGAGACTCTCATTTGTGCTGGTCCATCAATCCAGTATGCCCGAAATTGGGTAGCTCTCAATCAACTTGCCAGGTAGAATCCTCATCCAGCTCCAGAAGCCCCGACAGGTTAGCCTGGAGCTCAGACGAATCAGGTATACCCTCCCCCGATAGTAGGAGGAGATATAACTACTATTTCCGAAGGACCTCATATGGCGGGCACGAGCAGCAGGGCCCAAAAGAGGTATATTAATGAGTTGAAAACCCATAGCAGTGTGGAGTTTGTCCCAGAGCAACGGTTATCGAAACAACAGTGGTTGGAAAAACAACCGATCATTTTCACGGAAGAGGATGCTAGCCACATTCAATTCTCAATCAATGACCCACTGGTGGTAACTGTACAGCTCGCTAACCGAAGGGTACAAAGGATACTGGTGGATAAAGGAAGTTCCGTAAATGTGCTTTTTAGGTCCACACTAGAAAAGATGGGATTGTCTGTAACTGATTTGAAGGCAGCCTCAATGACTACGTACGGGTTTTCAGGTGAAGGAACGACAACCATAGGGATGATTGGACTGGTGGTTACATTGTGAGAAGAGTCACGAACTGCCTCTAAAATACTTGAGTTCGTGGTAATCGATTTTTCGGCCGCATATAACATGATTTTGGGATGACCTGCGCTGATGGCTTTTGAAGCCATCACTTCGATTCAACACCTGTGAATGAAGTTCCCCTCAACTTCGAGAATATGCATAGTAAAAGTAGACTAGCTCGCGGCCAGAGAATGCTACAACATTTCTATGAAGAGAAAATCATAACCCGGGCAGTAGGCGATGGTTATAGGTGAAGGAAATGAGGAGTCCCGGGAAATGGAAGTTACCCGTAGGACGGAAGAACCTCGAGAAAGAAACGATGAGGTCGCCCAATGGGACGACATTGATCTGCGGGTAGGCGAAGACAGGTTTGAGCTTAAAGCAGTAGAAGAGCTCGAGGAAATAAACATCTCCCCAGAAGAACCTTTAAGAGTTGTCAAAATTGGAAAAAAACTTGAAGTCGGAAGGAAGAAGGAGTTGATCGCGTTTCTAAGGAATAACCTAGATGTTTTCGGCTGGTCGTACGAGGATATGGTGGGAATCAGTTTGAGTATAATAATGCATATTTTAAACTTGGACAAGAATGTGCCTGCAAAATCCCAAAAATGAAGGCTTTTGGGGACAGAACGATCTGAAGCGTTAGAAGAGGAAGTAGATCGCCTACTTAAATGCAGATTTATCAGGGAAGCAAAATACTCGATCTGGTT
The DNA here is from genome assembly GCF_963169125.1 of Humulus lupulus. Taxonomy (NCBI): domain Eukaryota; kingdom Viridiplantae; phylum Streptophyta; class Magnoliopsida; order Rosales; family Cannabaceae; genus Humulus; species Humulus lupulus. Next base: position 57,971,932 of record NC_084796.1, on the reverse strand, counting down.
TGCTAACCCCGCGCTGGTCCCAAAGCCAAACAGAAAGTGGAGAACTTGTATTGATTTCTCTAACCTCAACAAGGCTTGTCCAAAGGATTGTTTACCACTACCAAGAATTAATCAGTTGGTAGATGCCACAGCCGGTCACGAGCTCATTTCTTTCATGGACGTGTATTCTGGATATAACCAAATAACGTTGAATCCTGCAGACCAAAAGCATACCAGTTTCATAACCAAACATAACGTATATTGCTACAAATTTATGCCATTCGGGCTTAAAAACGCCAGAGCTACATACCAATGGTTGGTCAACAAAATGTTTGCTAACCAAATCGGGAGAAACATGGAGGTGTATGTCGATGATATGCTCGTCAAATCAAAGACTACCAAGAACCATGCATCTGACCTGGAAGAATGTTTTAGCACATTGAGAAAGTTCGACCTGAAGCTGAATCCCAAGAAGTGCACTTTCGGAGTCACGTCAAGAAAGTTTCTAGGGTTTATAGTCAACACAAGGGGGATAGAGGCAAATCCAAAAAAAATTAGTTCACTGTTAGGAATGCCTTCGCTCAAGTCGTGTAAGAAATTGCAAAGCCTAACTAGAAAGGTGGCAGCCTTAAACTGCTTCATTTCAAAATCCACTGACAAGTGTCTTCTACAACTTACTCAGAGGAAATAAGAATTTTGAATGGACTAAAGAATGCGAACAGGCATTTCGTGACATGAAAACGCACCTAGCTGAACCCCCCGTACTATCAAAACTGACATCTGGAGAATATTTGTTTCTTTACCCGGTCGTGACAGAAAATGCAGTCAGTGATGTGTTAGTTCGAGAAGAAAACCGGGCGCAGAAACCCATATATTATGTAAATAAAAGGCTTCTCGGAGCTGAATCACGGTACCCATTGATATAAAATTTTGTGTTCTGTCTCATTTCGGCCTCAAGGAAGCTCAAGCCATACTTCCAGTCTCATTCTATTCACATCTTAAGCAATCAGCCTTTAAGGCAGGTTTTGCAAAAACCTGAAACGTCGGGGTGTCTATTAAAATGGGTCATTGAACTTAGCCAGTTTGAAATATTGTACATGCCACGAATTGCAATCAAGAGCCAAGCCCTTGCTGATTTTATTTCCGAGTGCACAGGTTTGCAGGACGAGCTGATAAGGGAGCCGAAGCAAGAATTATGGAAAATCTTTGTTGATGGATTGTCTAACAAAAACTGACTGGGAGCTGGGATAATCTTAATCTCACCTGAAAGACATCGATTCCATACAGCTCTCAGGTTCGGGTTTGAAGCATCCAACACCGAAGTGGAGTATGAGGCCTTATTAGTAGGGCTAAGGGTGGCAAAAGAGCTTAAGGCAAAAGCCATCCAATGTTATAGTGATTCTCAGCTCATGGTCAATCAAATATTGGAGGAATACCAAGCTCGAGGAATCAAGATGGCGGCCTACCTGGCTAAGGTAAAGGGCGAGTTGTCTGAGTTCGAGTTTAGCTCTGTTGAGCAAGTACCCTGTAACGTCCCAAAATTACCTAATAAGGCTTAAGGCATTGATTAGGGGGTCGGGATGGCAATATGTGAAAATATGTGTTTAATTGCTATATTAATTTTAATTATGTGAATTATGTGATAATATGACTAGATGTGCATATTTAGGGGTATTAAATATGCATGTGGTCCCGCTTTGTATTAGAAAGGCGACTTTGGTAATTTGGCCCATTGCGGGCATAATTGTGTATTTATGTGCATGTATGTGATATATGTGAAAGACCACATTCTTATGTGGGTTAATTTGGGTTACTCGGCACAAGGCGATCCTAGGGAGCAAGTTAGCGGGAAAGTCACAACGGACCCGATACCCGACTCGGGGCAAGTTAAGGGGTATTTTGGGTAATAGACATTTATTTGGGTTATTGGGTTATGAAAATAAATAATTGGAGATATATTTGAAGTTAGAGAGTTTAGGAGGGAATATTGGGGAAATTTACCATTTTTCCCTCAGGGACGTTTTTGGTACCTTGAGCCTTGGGATTAACTTAAGTCACTTAAGTTAGATAAAACAAAACAAAAGAAACACTTAGAAAATTTGCATAAACCGACTCCCTCTCTCCTTCCTTCTACTTTTCTTCTTTCAAGAAACTTTTCCAAGAAAACCTTTGAAGCTAAGGAGGAATTTTGGGCTAGGAATCACTTGAATTGAAGCTAAGGACTTGGGAATTAGCTCAGTAACTACTTGGTGGATTCATTCTTTAGTAGAGGTAAGCTTTTAACTACGGCTTAGCATTTAAATTTTGGAAATTGCTGGTTGTTTTAAGGTGTTTATGAGCTTTTGAGTTTCAAAGATTGAATTGGAGTTTTGAGTTTAGTTTGCTAGTTGGGTTTTGCTGCTGGGAACATATTAGAGTGTTTGTGATGATTTAGTTGTGTTGTTGGGATGATTTTGGGATGAATTGGATAGGTTTTGGCTACTGAAAGTGGAGAAATTTCTGGGTTTGAGGGGCCAAGTCACGACTTAGCTTGAACCAGGCGCCTTGGGAGGCCTCTGCCTAGGGGGCGTGCCGCGACTTGATAGGCCAAGTTGCGACCCGTGCCTCTGGACAGAGAGGGGGAGAAAGAGCCTAGCCAGGGGGCGCGCCGCGACCCACAGGAGGGCAAGTCATGACCCGCCTGGGCAGTTTTGCCTTGAGGAGTTTGTTTTAGAATGAAACTTTTTCCTTAGGGCTCGGGATTGTTTTCACTACCCGGTTTGGTGGAACCCGAGCCCCCGAAGGCTAGGACTTGGTCCGGAAGCCTTTGATCGCTTGATATTAATAGAATCCTATTTTATGGTTGTGGCTTAGGGTATCGCTAAGGGCTTGGAATTGGGATCGTGCTCGAGGGTTGTTCTTAGTTACGCTTGCTTGGACCTAAGGTAAGAAAAATGCACCCAGAATGTGTTGTATGTGATTAGGGCTTGGCCCGTCTATTGTATATTAATATGATTAGGGCTTGGGCCCCAGGATTTGATATGTTAGGCTATTTTTCAAAATGCTTGTTGATAAATGCTTAAAGTGCTTATATTCGTTACATGAATTCTATGGTTAGGGCATGTGGCCCTGTTAAGTGAATATGTTTAGTATTATGAAAATGGTTATCCAATGGGATTATGTGATTAGCATAATTATGTGCTTAATTGTAGGGATGTGCCTATCCACATCTGTTCCTTATAAGTAAGGTACAAAATCCTAGATCAAGGCTTGACTTATGAGTCAAGGACGGCAATAGCGCGTTGTGCGCTGGTCGAGAAGAATTGGCCTAAACCAACAACATATTATTACGTTGATTGACTCTAAGGTCGAAGGTGAACCATGGGGGTTAGGCTAGCTCTATGGCTAGTGAGATAAAGCTAAGAGTGAGGCCCTAGGTGACTCTATAGTCACGTAGCTAGGGCATAGGCCCAAGAGTTGGCTTAAAAGCCAACTGAATAGGGCGACGGCCCCAGGTTGATCCAATGATCACTCAATTGAACTTATATAATAATGGTTATGAATTGATGTTGCAGATTTTGTTGAATGGTTATTTTAAGTTATATTCTATGTTATCATATGTTTTGTTTTCTTGCTGAGCCTCGGCTCACGGGTGCTTTGTGGTGCAGGTAAGGGAAAGGGAAAGCTTGACCAGCCATGAGTTGGAGAGCTTCGGTGGCGGTGTGTACATATGTGGCTGCTCGACCATCACGGCCGGGGTTATCTCAGAGGAACTAGGGTTATAGCCCTATTTTGCCGCTTAGGCTGGCTGATGTAACTTTTGTTATGTACTTACCCTTTTAAACAATCGTATAGTAATATTTTGGGATCCCATGTTGTATAACACTTTTGAAATAAAATTCAATGGTTCTTTGACCAAAAATTTTAACCCTAACCCTTGTCACTAACCTTAGTTACACGATTTAAGCCAAATGACCTGATTAGCAAGTTTAACACAATTTTAAGTACACAGTGTACCGGTCCTGGATTAGGAGGGCATTATATACCCTATGAGCAGAATTCCAACGTTGATGCTCTAGCTCGACTCACTACCACCAAAGAGGCAGATACATTGAATGTAGTTCCGATGGAGTTCTTGGAAAGCCCGAGTATAACAACAGAAATGGTGGAGGTTGGAATGATTAACATAAAACTGACTTGGATGACTCCCACAGTGGAGTACCTCACAACCGGAAGGCTACTTGATGATAGGAAGGACATGAGAAAGTTGCTATATGAAGCTTTGGGGTATGTTATTATTGAAGGGATCCTATATCGGCAAGGGCATTCGTTGCCCCTCCTACCATGTGTTCTGCCCCAGGAAGCACTGACTATTTTGCAAGAAATACACAAAGGCTTTTGCAGAGACCATGCTGGGGGGAAAAACCTAGCTCTAAAGGTATTGAGACAGGCTATTTTTGGCCCACTTTAACAAAGGACTCGGTCTCGTATGTGCAAAAGTGTGACAAATGTCAGCGCTTTGCCATAGTTACCCGAGCTGCTCCAGTCGAGCTAACCATGATCTCATCCCCTTGGCCATTTACAGCATTGGGAATTGACTTAATTGGTTCCCTACCAATGGGAAAATGAGGAGTTCGTTATGTAGTAGTCGCAATCGATTATTTCACGAAGTGGGTAGAGGTTGAACCTTTGGCATCCATCCCCTCGAAGAGAGTCCTGGATTTTGTCATGAAGAATATCATATGTCGATTTGGACTCCCTAAAAAGATCATGTAAAACAACGGAACTCAGTTCGATAGTGATCTCTTCATAGACTTTTGTGAAAAATATGGCATAACCAAGAGTTTCTCGTCGGTAGCGTACCCACAAGACAATGGGCGGGTCAAGGCTGTAAATAAGACCCTGAAGGCAAGCTTGAAGAAAATACTAGATGAGACCAAGGGATTGTGGCTCGAGCAGCTCCCAAAAGTACTATGGGCCTACCAGACCTCAAATAGAACATCCACGGGACTTACCCCTTTTTCCCTAACCTTTGGAAGCAAGGCTATGCTCCAAATTGAGGCAATGGTAATGACTCACAGACAAAAGACATTTGATCAAGATCATAACCACGAGCTACTTAGTGCAGCCCTTGATCTAATCGAAGAAAAACGAGAGGCATCGCAATTACAGCTCACCCATTATCAGCAGAATATCACTCGTTATTTCAATTCAAAGGTTAAGGGACGCAGACTCGGATTAGGCGATCTGATTCTCCGAAGGCTCTTTTTGGAAAATAAAGATCCCAAGGACGGTGTGTTAGGGCCGAATTGGGAATGACCGTATCAAATCATAGAGGTCCTACACGAAGGAACTTTCAAGCTAGCCCGGCTAAGTGGGGAAATCATTAAAACCCTAGATATAACCAGGTCCGAGGCTGGATTCCAAACAGGTACAATGCTATTAAGCTTATTAAAAAAAACCTGGACATAACCAGGACCAAGGCCTGATTCTTAACAGGTATGATGCAAATAAGCAAGCAAAAGCTTGGATACAACTAAGATATCAATAAAATCTATCTCGATCTAAATTCAACCCCTAAGATTGCGAATGTACGAGAATCTAAGGATTCATAAACATGAGAAAACAATAAAAATAGGGGGAATACAAATAGATCATAAGTTAGATGAATATTCAAAAATATATTTTGTTGACGCCGTTTTTCATCAACTTAAATAGGAGAGCAATTAAACAAGAAAAATATTAGAGAAAATGAACAAAGATGAACACAAGAGGTTTTTTACGTGGTTCAGCAGTTAAATCTGCCTAGTCCACGAGTCTATGTTATTAGAACTTGGGAGTTTTCTGGAAATTTTTCAGAGAAATAGTTGCCCAGAGTTTTCTTTCCAGAAATCATAAATCGGTCCCCTTACAAATGGAGCATCCTTCTCTATTTATAGAGAAGGTTGCAAAATTCATTCCCACATATCTCGGGAAGATATTATGTGAATCAATTAATATAATGCTATTTAATGCATTGTTTCCAATATACATGGAAACGTCCCATAAAATGTGGGATCGGATAACAGATTAAATAATATCCCTTAAACATTGGGATTGTACATAGGGGTGGCAATTTGGGTCACGACACGATGACACGACACGACACGATTAAGGTAAACACGAACACGACATGTTTAATAATCGTGTCGTGTTTGAGTTTTTGACACGTTTAATAATCGTGTCGTGTTCGTGTTTACCTTAATCGTTTCGTTTCATAATCGTGTTGACTTATTTAATAATCATGTCGTGTCATAATCGTGTCAAACACGATAACACGAATAATTTGCATAGGTTTTATGATTTTTTTCATATAGTTATGATTAATCGTGTTATCGTGTTCGTGTCGTGCTGACCCGTTTAATAATCGTGTCGTGTTCATGTTCGTGTTCGTATTTTTGACACGTTTAATAATCTTGTCATGTTCGTGTTTACCTTAATCGTATCGTGTCATAATCGTGTCGACGTGAATCTGACACGTTTACACGAATCGCCAACCCTAATTGTACAACAATAAATATGTTCACATATAACTGATTAACTCAGATACGGGATTCATCAAATCTTCAAGACCAGCAGTTGATCATGAACTCGCCGAGACTATCAGTCGATCACGAGCTCGTCGCCTAACTTCACCTATGCTTGGAGCAAGCAGACATTGACGATATCGCCACATTTGAACTCACCCACTTCGAGCTCGAACTAGTCCAGAAGGCAAGGGATGGTTCAGGGATACATCCAAGTGTCACACCAAGCTATCTGCGAGCTCAAAGCACTTTCGAGGTTGCACACCCATTTTCTCCTTCGAGGCCGCTGCTTACTAACAAACTCTTTGACAGAAGAGGCATACGATGACCGCGCCTATTTCAAGCTTACACATAACGAGCCAAGATTTCGGGATCACAATATCATGCTCGAAATCTGGGTGTAACATATTGTCATCTCGAGGAGAAAAAACCTCGACCTAAGCCTGAAGGCAATTGTTTTGGTCCCAAGGGACTTGATTACAAAAGCATGAAAATAAAAGTGAAAATAAAAAATCACTGAGGTCCTTCAGCTCGCTCCAGAGAAGTCACCTCCTCGCCATCTCCCTCAACAGCTTCAAAGGCTTCGACGGTCTCCGATGGTTCCTGTGAGAACCAAATCTTGAACTTGGCAAGATATGGATCCCACAACTCGGGCTGATAAAGGTGAAGTTCACGTCTAGTTGAAAGCCCAGCAATGATAAATCATCTCATCCGTTTGAGTTGATGACTCCGCAACTTCCTCCTTGGCCTTGACCTCATCCATCTTCTTCTTGAGTTCTTCATTTTTTGCCTGAAGCTGGTCCACACAACGACTCACCTCCATGACCTGATTCTTGGAGGCAGACAAGGCGGCTTTTGCAGACCGCTCGCTCTACTGGGAGGAAAGCATGGTGGCTTTGGCGGTCTATTCGCCCTCTTGAGCGGCGCCTAGGGCAGCTCGAAGTTCTTCGTCCTTAGCTTTAACTCGAGCAATTCCTTGAAATTGAGCCAGGACAAACTGCAAAAGAATAAAGCAAGTCAAGAATAGTTTATAAAAAAAAATTGAAGAGAAAGAAAAAGTTAGGAGAGTGAGAAGGACTCACAGTGAGGTTCATCCCCATGGCAGATTCAAGGACGTCCTCAGGAGTGCGCTCCTCTATAGCCCTTAAGTCTCTGGCGTTGGCTCTGTAGGCATGGCCAACCATGTGGCTTGCAATCTTGTACACAATACCCCGAAATGCCTCAGGGTTCTTGTCTAGCTTAAGTGGCTTGACCGGGATCTGGACGGAGGGAGCCTGGCCTTAGATCACTTGAGGATTTGAAGGAGGTACGTGTCGAGGAAGAGGAGGAGGAACATGTTGAACCGTGACTATGGTTACCGGAGCTGGGGGAAGTTTCTTTTGTGGCTGCTCTCAGCTTTGTCTTTAGTCGGAAACTTGGTGGTACCCCTAGTCTTCGAAGCTGTTTTATTCGTCACTCTGGGCCTCTTCACCACGGGACTAGCTCCAATCCCACTAGCCTTAAAAGCACCCCTCAAACCCGGGGCTTCTAGCAGCTCCATTTCTTCACCTAAAAAGAGCGAACGGGTGATTTAGATTAAAGAAGTAATTATTTGAAGTATTATAAACACAAGAGAAAGAGCAAGAACCCTACCCTCCGGGCTAGGGGAGGAATCTATTACAATCATCTCGGGGTTATTGACCGGGCTGGGCACAACCTCTAACTCTTGGATTAACGGAGGTGGGGGAGAATCTAAAATTATGACCACCTGGGTCCTAGGGGGTTCAGGTCCTTCCTCGAGGCTGGACTCATCTACGTAGTGCCTAAAACCAGGGGCGAATACACCCTGGCATAGGGAAGGCCAAGTCTTACGGTTTGTACCATACACTTCAAAAATGGTGGACCTAAAATTGAGTCTTGTCAACCACGATGGTACCCTTGGGGTAGCTGTGTTCATAGCGTACAACCAAATGGTCTACACATTGGAGGAGGGTTGTGTTTAGGTCCAGATTGGTAGGATGACGACTAACGAGTTGGTTAGGGTTGAATCGAATTAGTCTATAACTGGCAACAGCCCGATCTAACTCTCTGTATGGGTATGGAATACCTTGGCCGAAGGGGCCGGCTGCTGCCCCGGGCGCAACTCGCTCTGGGTCAGGCCCCTGACTATCCTTAGGAGCTCGCCTTTTTTGCACTGACGGTACCACGTCTTCCTCCTCTTCGATGTCTTCATCGACTGGCAAGGCCTCTTGAGGAGGGGGGAGCTTAGGGATGACAGGAAGAGGAACTCAAGTCCTGAGAGCCAGCGTTTGGACCTTGTTGATCAGGTTGCAGGCCACCACGGTGGCGTCATTCACAACCTTACGGTAGTCTTTCTCCTTCGGATGAAGACTAGACAAAGTCTCATATTGACCCCCGAGGGTCACAGATCACTTTTTCCTCGCGAAAACAGTTGCACAAAGAACGAACTTAGTCATAATACTTAAACAAAAAAAAAGTGTGAAAATGATAAGAAAGTTCACATGCTGAATTCATAAAGACAGAGGACTTATGAGGGTGGTTGAAGTATCGGTGATCACAGCTCTTGAACCCATTTGACATAAAGAACAAGTCTTTATAGTCATTTGGGTGGCTGAGGAGGTCGATGACGAATGCTGAGTTGGGAAAATGAGTGAGGTAGTAAAAATCGTCACCTCGCCTCTTCTGGTCGGGACTAGCCTTGAGGCAAAAGAAGTATATAATTTCTGCCGGAGTAGGGACCTCCCACTCGTGCCTCAGAAACAAACACTTTAACCCCGCCAAAAGTATGTATGAGTTTGGTGGAAGCTAGAATGGAGCCAATTTGACGTAGTTCAGGAAGTCTACAAAATACTGGTCCAAGGGGGGGAAGGCACCTGCCTTTAGGTTCTCATCACTCCAAGCTCCGTAGTCGTCTTGGAGAGGGGTGTAACTCCGCTCTCCTTCTAGCGCATGTCGGGGATGGAGGCCATCAGCTCCCATCTTAATCTCATGACTCAAAAGGATCTTGTTAACCTTCCCCTGAGTCGTGATCCGGGATACTATGTGCTCGACCACGAAGAATGCGTTGGGGTCGACCACAATTTCTCTCTCCACCACAGAGCCGAAATGAGGAATGGGAGAGTCAGAGGCGACCTGCTTGCCCTTGTCTTTGCTCTGAGCAGAGGAGCTCGCAGTGTTTTTCTTTGCGGGGGCCATAATTTAGATCGCCTGACGACAAAGTGGCCTATTAGTGGCAACCTAAGATGATTACTAGCTACGGTTGTGGAGGTACCGAAGTCCGAGGGTTTAAGTGGTTTGTTTTGGGGATTTGAAAATTTATATGAGCTAAGTTGTGTCCTAGCCTCAACGCATGGTTCCACGCGTGGTCCTAGGCCACGCGCTTTGATTTCTTAAAATTCCCTGATACTTCAGGATTCGTGTGTCAGACCCGTTAGACCCACTAATTTTTCTTTTGAAAGTGGTTTAATGCAAAACCGCTTAAGGAATCGTAACCTTTAAGCTACCCAGGACCAAACCTAAAATCCATTCGGATTCTACACCCCAAATAGGTATTCAAATCATTTCACCATTAGAATTTTCTCTGAAAAACCCAGAAAATTTGCCTAGTTTTATGAAAACCTTGTTTCTAAATAAGCCTAATATCGTTCATTTAGCCTAAACCGAACCCTATTTCCTATTTGCAAACAGACGTAACTTAAACGACATTGAGCAAATTATGTTTTTTCACAGTAAAAAAACTCACTGGAAATCAAAGAATTGAAAAATTCAAACGAGGGGAGGAAATACTTACAGTTGATATGATCGGTTCAAAGAAAATGTCGATATGTCCACAGGAAACTCCTTGAAAGTTTCTGAGAATCTGAAAGCCGATGAAGGGTTTTTTAGAGAAGTTGGAGAAGAAAAAGGATTTTTTTTTTTTAAAAGGAAACTTTTTTAATGCAAAGGTGGTGAGGGTTCAAGTCTAATCACCCTATTTATACGTATTCAATCCATCTGATTATGTTAGCTCGAGATCCAAAGGCCAAGATTAAATGAACCATGTCGCTGCAAAAAGTTGACAGGACATTTGTCACAGTCCTCGAAACTCGAATGGATGCCAATTACAGGCAGCCACGTGCCCAGTACTCGAGTAGTGGGCAGACACAATTTTACATGGTAGAAGCCTAAAAGCTCCTACTGTGCATATCATAAAATGATGACATCAAGCACGAGCAAGAGCTTGGGGGGGAAATTTTGTAACCTAAAATTAGCACGAGTTCAATCACTCAGCTCGGGTACAGCTGACAGATGAATATGTGGAAAAATAACCAAGTAGGATATCTAGTTAACAATGAGGTGAGCAGCTCGAGACTCAATCCAGTTCGTACACGATATATAGGTTATTATCAGACCGCCTCTCAGGATAACAATCGAGTTTGAGACCTATATTGGCCAAATCCAAATTTGGGCGCTTTGAGCTTAATACGAGCTAAGGTGCAGATAAATCTTTGAGCACGAGCTCGGGGGAGATATTTAGCTTGTGGGAACCTGGATAGAACGCATACTGAGATGCAGAGGCTCCTTATGCATTCATTAATGCCCATGTTGTATTGCATATCTATCATTTATTATCCGAGATAGCAGGAGTATATTCTACTTTGTTATTAAATCCTATCCCAATGTAAATGAGAATAATCTGTGTTAAATGTATACCTTATTTATTCACGCGGTTACCCAAACCTGTCCATGAAATTCTCCTATAAATATCAGGGATAATGGACAGGGAAGGGGACGACCTTTTTGAATTACTAAAACTCTACAAAAATTGAGAGAGAAAAGCGACAATACTATCTCGTAGAGTAGGTGGATTTTAACCACTGAACCACGTAAAAGTTGTGTGTGTATGAGAGGGTTTTTTATTTTCGTTACGGTTTATAATTTAACACTAATCTCCCTATTTGATTTCTTAATCTACTGTTGGCGAATAACCGCGTCAACGAACACAACAATGTAACAAAAACAACAATGTAGGTAAAAATATTTTTTTAATGAAACATTAATTTAATTAAAAATATATATTATTTATTTTTAAAAATGTTATGAAAATATTTTTTTCTCATGTTGTATTTGTTATTGTCATAAATTAAATAGCTAAATGTTTTAAGAATGATTATCTGTTTATTTTGTATTTTTTAATGTATTTTGAAAGAAAAAATAAATCAAAATAGTATTTAGAGACCTAAATGATACTATTTGAAAAAATTGTGACATAATTGATACAAAATCAAATTTTGAGAACTAAGCCTAAAGAATTAGCACTTGAGCAGCTTAAAAATACCCTAAAAAATGGACACATTATTTACGAACTTTCAGTATGATTAACAAGTTGGTTCGACTTTACTCTGGCAGATCCTTGTTAATACTTTACTTCGCTTCCATTATAAAATTTCCATTTCAATCCTGAATATACAAAGGGAATTTTTCAAAAATATGGCTTTTATACCATCAATGTGCAAAAATATGGGAGTTAGATTTTTCTTAATTTGTATGGGAAATTTATTAAAGAAAAAGTTAAAATATGAGAAACATAATTAGTAGCTAACTAAAATAAGGAAATGTCACATTTTTTTATCATAGTTATGTTTTCTTTGATTTTTAAGTTTTTTTTTTCCATTATTTTTTTATTATTTTTTCTTTTTTTTCCTTACTTGTTTTTTCTTCCATTTTTTCCTTTTTCTTTTTTTTTCTACTAATTTTTTTCTTTCCATTTTTTTCATTATTCTTCTTCTTTTTTTCATTTTTTTTCTTTCATTTGTATTGTTTTTTTTTTCATATTTTTTCAGTTTTTTTCATTCTATTTTTTCTTCATTTTTGTATTTATTATTTTCTCTTTCCATTTTTTTTTTCTTTTTTCACACATATGAGCTTTTTTTCTTCTTCTTCCATTTTTTTTTCATTTTTTTCTACCAATTTTTTCATTCATATTTTTTTTTCTTTTCATTTTTCCATTATTCTTCTTCTTCTTCTTTTCATTCTTATTTATTCATCTATTTTTTTCATTCATCATTTCTTTTGTTTTTTTTTTCATTTTTGTACTTATTCTTTTCTCATTCTATTTCTTTTTTTTTTCTTTTTTTTCACACATATTTTAACATTACATAATTATTCTACTACTTTTTTTATTTATTATCTTTTATTATTGTAATTTTTTTTATAGTTTTTTCCACTATATGTAAAAAAAATTCAAATAATTTTTTTCAGCATTTTATTTTTACTGTAACACTTATAGGAATACCAAAATTTGGAAAGAAAACTAATAAAAATATGAAAACGTGAATGGGTAACTGGTTACCTTCACATTCTTTGTGTGCATATTTCTTAGGGTAACTGGTTACTTTCACGTTCTGGTGTGTGCATATTTATGGTTTCTTTATGGTAACTAGTTACTTGTGTTACTAAAATCATAGTTACTTCTTCTTCCTTTTTTAATGAAGTGTTCTTCCATTTTTTTCCTTCAAATTTGATGTTTCTTTTCATATTTAATATGAGTAACTCGTCACCCCTCTTAGGTAACTGGTTACCCCTCTTGTGACAGAAAGTTACTCATCTCAAGATAACTGGTTACCCCTCCTGGTGCATGTTATTTAACCTAGCTCTATGATTTTTTTTAAGATCAATCAAGTAACTGGTTACCCTACCCATGATTTGAAAAAAAAAAATGTACAATCTTAAAAAAACATGTTTATAATAAATAAATAAATAATTTTAAAAACAATTCATATTACAAAAAAAAAAAATTTGCAAAACAACCAAAGAAAAATTTAATATAAAATTAGTAATATAAAAACAATATAAAAAACAAATAACCTAAAAAAAAAATCAAATTACAAACATACCCTTCCAAATTTGATTAAGAGTAAAACTATGACATAAACTAACTTTTATACAAAAATATGGAAAAATAAACCCATAAAAGTGAAAATTCTTAAAAAAAGCCATAGATTAACTTTTTTTTTAAAAAAGTCATATTTTTGCACATTCTATTAAAAATCTCATATAAAATGTAATTTCCTCATATACAAACCGACTAATTCTCTTCATTTACATGATTACCCATCAACAGGTTTTCATTTATTTTTTATTTTTCATTCGCATCAAAGATACTCTACAGATAAAAAGCAAGTGGACAAAAATAATAAAAAAAAAAGTGGTATATATATATTGTCTACTAGAATACGATTCGTTCTTAACTTGGTTGATTTGGGGACAACAATTGCTAGAAACAGAAGACGCACAAGGCACAGTGATAGTTCATGAGCACTAAAAATTACATGAACAAGCAAATGCATGTACTTGAGTCCCTTGCCCAGCATCTGAAAAAAAAAATCCCAACATGATCACCTAAGTCCTAATGTGTTTCTTAACGTTCAATTTCAATCCTCACAAAAAAAAAAACCAAGGTAGATGTTTGAACGACCATGGTATAGTATTGTGATGCAGACTGGTATTAGAAAGGCATGTGTCCTCCTCGGGCTCCTCGCCCACCATAACCATAACCATAGCCATAACCATAGCCATAGCCATAGCCATAGCCATAGCCATAGCCATAGCCATAGCCCCTACCCCAGTTACGTCCATCCCTGAAATTCTGGCCACCACGCCCACCGCCATAGCCACCGTATCCTAGATTAGCTCTCTGTTGAAATCCAAATGTCTGAAAAGCAAGATGAAAAGAAAGGATAAATTAAAAATCCAAAGTTTTCATACTGTGGTTTGGTACTGCTACTATATAGGCATACCTCGGTGTCCTGCTTCATTCGCTCAGAAAACCGACTCTGTCCATTTATTGCACCACGGCCGTGATTGAGTGAATTACATGAAATTGTGTCAAAGAACTCATCCTTTTTATATGCAGGCTGCATAGGATCAACAAAAGCTTTAAGACAAAATTCTCATATTAACATGCATTACACCAAAAAAATAAAATAATTAAAACCATAAGCTAGAGATTATAACAGGTCTTACTTTTGGGTTAGTTACCAAGCCAGGACCCTCTGCCTCTTCCAAGTGACGACTGCCTACACTTTCCTCTGGTCCATCTGCTTTATTCGTTGGTTTTCCCTTTCCAAGGTATCCCCACACTTCGTCCTTCTTAAACTTCTCATTCATTGCCATAAAATCAAACTCTTCAGTGAAAGGCACTGTCTGCATATATATTTACTTAGTATATCAATAACATATAATTTTTAAGGAACAGAACACAACCAAACAATATGTTAACCATCAGGACTTGGTAATTACAAATAGCAAGTAAAACTATTCTTCCTTCACCATATATTCACCAATGGTCAATGCTCTCTTCTCTCTCAAATATAATTTTGTTTAAACAAAGCATCTACAAGTCAGTTGAATGAGTACATATACTTGAGAACTAGAAGACGAACACATATATTTACTGTCCTCGGGTACATTTCAGTCTAGGACCTTGTTTAGAAATTGGATTTTAGGAGGTAAATAAAACAAATTTCAAAGGATTCTATTTTGTCTATTTTAAATTCAAACGAAAAAGATAATTTTTTTAATGGAATAAATGGCGGCTAAAATACTCAATGTCTTCAAAATGTTGTATTTTTAATTTTTTTTTACGGGAGAAATATCCGAAGTTGCTAAAATGTAGCATTTACTCTTTTAAATAAGAAATGTGAGACTTCAATTTATTGTAATTTTATAGTATTGAGAACTTCTATAATTATATTAAGAAAAACAAATAAAACTTGAAAAAAAAAATTACATAAGTTTAGGAAATCATTTTCCTCTTCATTTTTCCTAGTCTTTCCCCTCATAAATTTTTTCCTTGGCAACATCTTGTTCAAAACAAAGCAAGTTAAGCATAATATAACAGACAAACTAATTACAGCCATAAAACAATTAGCTGGAAAGAGGTAAAGAGAAAAGAAAAAGTAAACCTGTTGAGTGGCAGTTGGCAATGGCAATAACGGTGTCTGAGTAACAGGAGAGTGAATTGAGGAGGACAAATTAGATGGCATAGGTACCCCAGCAGCCATTTCATTTTGATTAGAATACACTTTTTGTGCAGAAGAAAGCACATGAGGTCCATGGACTGTCGATTGATTTGGTATTGGCAAAATTGGAGACTGTGTTAGCAAGGGACCTAAATTTGATACCAGTGAAGAAGATGCAGAATATGGCACAGAGAGGACAGGTTGCTGAGGTTCTGATTCAGAAGCAGAGTTATTAACAATTTGAGTTCCATGTACGTTTAAGTCTTGGCCAGACGATGTAAATGAAGGCATAGTCAGTGCATTAGCAGTCAGAAAAGTGGAATCAGATGAAAGAGAGGCAAGTGTGGGCAAGGGCGATGGCAGTGACACATCAAGAAAAGTAGAGTATTGTAGAGGAGATGGAGATGGGAAGAACTTGGGATTTACAGATGTAGATAGGGAAGATGAAGATACAGGGGTCCTGAATTCTGATATATTGGCTGATCCCAAAGTTGCAGATGCCTGAATTTCAGGGGATTGTATCAACTGGTGCACGATCAAGGGATCTAACACCACTGATGGAGATTGATTAGTAACTTGGTGATGTGGATCACTCAAAGTATTAATGGATGTTGCATTGTATCCTTGCTGATATATTGATGTTTGAGCCACTGGGGAAAGTTCGGGCTGACCCAGTTGGGTAGCAGATTGATATGGAGGCAAAGTTCCAGGGTGTCCTCTAGTAGTCAAAGCGGGGGTATCCTGCCACTGAGTTGATTCTGTCAAACTGTTCTTCCTCATTGGTGCCAGCGGAGTAGAAGTAACAGGCATCCCTGCAGAATGTGACTGCAAAGAAATTATTCTCAAGTAAATCAGTCAAGTCAAATTGACAAATTAGGTGATAAAGATTGTAAGCTATAAGTTGAATTAAAATGTTTATGTATGGGTGTAATAAAATGTGTGGGAGCTAAAATGCCCATACCTGGATGATGGCAGGATCATTGTGAATCTGCTCTTCTGTTTGAGCAGCAGGGGAGGACTTAACTTGCAAATCCTGAGATCACAAGACACCAATTGGGTCATAATGAGAAATCATTACCATTATCATGGCAAAACTATCATGTCTGTGTGCAACACAGGAAACACAATTGCAAAGGTTTCTGTAACACAAACATGATTGGCAAGATAGCTCCACTAAGAACCCACATCAATTGTAGACCATAAGAGCATCACATGCATGGGAAAATCTTTACAATGTCTTAATCATATTCAAAAAATACATTACAAGTTACAGCCTGTAACTGATGGCATACCTAGATTGAATCAGAGAGAAAGGGAGAAATTAGCCAGAAATAACACAAAACATAGAAAAGGCTCCCTAACAAAAAGAGATCCAGACGTAAAATTGAAGAGACATAACCACAACAATTTCTTACTTGATACAATAAAAGAAAATGTGCAGTCGGGTGCGAGCACACATAAATAAACACACAATGCACAAGGTAAGGAGATCTAACAATCCATTTATATCACAGAAACAATTCATCAAACATACTCGATACCTTGATATCACTTCCTCTAAACAGTATGTATTCATAAACCTTGTCACTTGGCGGAATTTCGGCACCATCCTTCTTGCGCCCCTCTGTTCCAAATGACCTAACTGCAAACTCACAGGGGATTAACACAAACTGTTTAATTTATATAAACTACCAAAAACAGCAATATTTTATAAGAGAGTTAGGTTTAATACTATGCAACAGCTGACAGTGAAATAGTATAAATTTAGCATGATTAAAATGTTGAAATTTGTGTGTACATTTTTTATTCATTGAAAGAAATTAAGTGTCAACTTAGTCTACATGTTTTCAAATACCATTGTGGGGAATCTTGGTTACGAGTCAATTTTTTAAAAATAAACTTCTGAGATTTTTGGGGAGAGAAAAAAAAAAAAGGCACTCTTTTGGCAAGCAGTAATTGCCTACTGACATACATAACATAACAGGGCAAAAGAAAATGAAAGAAATTTTATAATTTGGAAAGAAAAAAAAAATCTACAGAGTATCAAAATGAAACAATTCTCCCTCCAAATACTTTAATATAAAGAGAAACAAAATTATCAATGTAAAGCTCAAAAGCCACATTGGTCCAGGTAGGAAGCATTTTTTACAGCAAATAAGTTGAATTAGCATGAAACACTCACCAAAAATTTTAGGTTACCTTACTCTTTCCCGGTCCCCAAACACACATTCACATAAATGGAAATAAGTTTCCAATATTAACAATGAACACATTCCAAAAAATTGTAATTAACTCCCATTTGACCAAATTACATCTTGTCTTCACCATGTGACCAGTAAATTTCCATTGGAGTACTACTCTACGTTTCAATTCTTTTGCGAGTATTCGGTCAATTAATCGATATGAAGTACAGTTGACATTATTTGAATAATTTGAGAATTTATGTATCACGAAGATGATTACACACTCACTAAAAATTTCATTAATCTACATTTGATTTCAGATAATCACAATCGCACATAATCTTATTTTCATAACAACTAACCAAAACATCTATATAATACAAAGGGTGAAAAAAACTCTTTCTTCTATTTTACGACTTTATACAGATTCAGCTTCTATAATGACCAAAGAAGAAGAAAACAATAGAAATAAAACAACACATCTGTTAGAATATATTAGCTGTATTTGCTGTATATTAGTTGTAGAAATTAGAGTTAATTGTATTTAGTTAGTTTCATATTTAGTCTCTAATTTTGTGTGTAAATACATACTGTTCTATTGAATAAATATACAATTCATTCACCATATTTTACATGGTATCTGAGCTGATTTTGGGATTGGGAATTTGAAATTCGAAATTAGAAATTAGGGTTCATTACAAATTAGGGTTCATCACAAATTTGGGTTTTTCAATTAGGGTTCTTTTTCGGAAACTATCTTTAGAGTGATCATTTGTTCTCACCGCCCACTCAGAAAGATTGCCCAGCCGCCGATCTGCCAAACCCCAAAGTCCAGTCGCCGGATTCCTCGCGTGTGTGGCTCATGCGCCGCTTGTTCCTTCTGCCACCTACCCCACGCGTCGGCGCGTGGAGGCGCGTGTGACGGGAATTTCGACGACGAATCATCTCCGGTTCGTTTCTTGGCTCCTCTTGAGCCTACTCGTATCTGTCTCAGGTTGTAGTTTGGTATTTCTCACTTCTTCGTATCAGGGTGTTCTTGTTCTTCGTTGTTCGATTTTGTCTTGTCTCTTCCGATATTTGTTTTTGAGGTTATGGCAGAGATGAAATCAGATCCAAAACCACTAGTTATTTCTGATGTGGTTCCCGTGATGTCTAAAATCACGGACCATAAATTGATTGGTTCGAATTACTTGGAATGGAGTAAGATGATTCGACTTTATCTAAGGAGTATTGACAAAGATGATCACTTGACTGATGATCCTCCCAAAAATAAAGACGATTCAAGAAAAGTGTGGCTACGTGAGGATGCTCGCTTGTTTCTTCAAATTTGAAATTCTATTGATAATGAGATAATTAGTTTAATTAATCATTGTGAATTAGTTAAAGAACTAATGGATTACTTGGAGTTTTTGAATTCTGGAAAAGGCAATCTATCGCGTATGTATGATGTTTGCAAAGCCTTTTATCGCGCGGAGAAACAAGATCAGTCTCTTATGAACTAATTTATGACATTTAAGAGGACATACGAAGAGCTTAATGTGTTGTTGCCATTTAGTCCTGATGTGAAGGTTCAACAGCGCCAGCGAGAGCAGATAGCTATCATGAGCTTTCTAGCAGGACTCTCATCTGACTTTGATTCTGCAAAGTCACATGTTCTTTTTGGGTCTGATGTCTCCTCTTTACAAGATGTCTTTAGCTATGTTCTTCGTACAGAAACTACTCCATCTGTTTCTCTTAATAGTGCTTTGGTTGGTCATAATAATCATGCACCATGGAGAAACTCTACTCCAAGTGGTTCCAAAGGAAGCAATTCCCAAAGGCCTGACAACGAACACCGGAATCCGGGAGCATTATGTGCAACTATTGTAAGAAACCAGGTCATACCAAGTTCGAGTGTAAGAAGCTACAGTTTAAAAATCAGCAAAAACACTATGCTAATGTTGCAAGCACTAGTGATGCACCTGACAAATCGGTCATTATTTCTGCGGATGAATTTGCCAAGTTCTCAAGGTACCAAGAATCACTCCAGTCTTCATCTCCTTCTGTCACTGCACTTGCTGATTCAGGTAAATCTAATGCATGCCTTCTTTCCACATCCTCGAAATGGGTTATTGATTCTGGTGCCACAGATCACATGACAGGTAATTCCAGTCTCTTTTCCACTCTTCAGTCTTATAGTCCCACTTCTTCTGTTACCTTAGCTAATAGATCACCACCTTCTGTTCTTGGATCTGGCACTGTTACTCCTACACCTTTGCTTACTTTGTCATCAGTCTTACATTTACCTAATTTATCATTTAATTTACTTTTTGTTAGTCAACTCACTCGTAATTTGAATTGCTGCATCTCTTTCTTTCCCGATCATTGTTTATTTCATGATCTTATGACGAAGAAGATTATTGGTAAAGGACATGAATCTGGCGGCCTGTATGTTCTTGATCCACTGTCCTCAACTCCTATTGCTTGTCCGAGTGTCGCTTCCGCTTTTGAGGCTCATTGTCGTTTGGGCCATCCATCCATTCCTTTGCTCAAAAAGCTTTGTCCCCAATATAGTAAGGTGTCTTCATTAGATTGTGAGTCATGTCAGTTTGCCAAACGTCATCGTGTTAGTTTGAGTCCTAAAGTCAATAAACGTGCTAGTGTTCCTTTTGAGTTAGTTCATTCTGATGTTTGGGGTCCTTCTCCTATTTTGTCTAAATCTGGATACAGGTATTTTGTTACTTTTGTGGATGATTATTCTCGTGTAACTTGGTTATATTTAATGAAAAATCGTTCTGGGTTGTTTTCTATATTTTGTGCTGAGATTCAAAATCAATTTAATGTGCCTGTTCGTACTTTGCGAAGTGATAATGCCAAGGAATACACATCTGCTCAATTTCAATCTTATATGATCTCTAATGGCATGCTTCATGAAACTTCTTGCGTTGATACTGCACCCCAAAATGGTGTAACAGAACGTAAAAACAGGCATCTTCTTGAAACTGCACGTGCCCTCTTGTTTCAAATGAAAGTTCCTAAACCTTTTTGGGCCGATGTAGTTTCCACAGCTTGCTTTCTTATTAATCGCATGCCATCCTCAGTACTTACTGGTGAGATCCCATTTAAAATTCTTTTTCCTAGTAAGTCATTGTTTCCAGTTGCTCCTCGGGTATTTGGCAGTGTTTGTTTTGCTCGAGATGTCTGTCCACATGTCACCAAATTAGATTTTAAGTCATTAAAGTGTGTATTTCTTGGTTATTCTCGTCTTTAGAAAGGATATAGGTATTATTGTCCTAATTTTAACAAATATCTTGTGTCTATTGATGTTACTTTTGTAGAAAATACACCTTATTTTTCATCTTCACCTACTCCTACTCGTCGGGGAGGATGATGATTTGTTGGTATATTCTGTCACGTCCTCTGCGCCTGATACATGTTCTGACGAGTCTCTTGTTCCTTCACCTGCCTCGGTCATAGCTCCCGCAATGCCTACACCTCCACCACCTCCTAAGCCTCTTCTTCACCTCCCGTGTACTCCCAGCGTCCACCTCCTCCACCTCCCGTTTCATGTCCTGCATCTGCATCTTCGTCATCAGATTCTGAACTCAACGATGATCTTTCCATTGCACTGCATAAAGGTAAACGTCAATGTACATATCTCATTTCTTCTTTTATTTCTTATAATCATCTGTCCTCTTCTTCTTGCTCTTTTATTGCTTCTCTTGATTCTATCACTATTCCTAAAACTGTTCGTGAAGTCATGTCTCATCCTGGTTGGCTTATTGCAATGATAGAAGAGATGAATGCTTTAGTTGCGAATGGTACTTGGGACTTGGTTAATTTACCTTCAGGCAAACGGGTCATAGGGTGCAAATGGGTGTTTACAGTTAAAGTCAATCCAGATGGGACAATTGCTCGCTTAAAGGCCCGTCTTGTTGCCAAGGGTTATGCTCAAACCTATGGAGTGGACTATTGTGATACTTTTTCTCCTGTTGCTAAACTCACATCTGTTCGACTGTTCATTTCCATGGCAGCTACTCATCATTGGCCTTTGCATCAGCTTGATATTAAAAATGTTTTTCTTCATGGGGATCTTGAGGAAGAAGTGTATATGGAGCAACCTCCTGGGTTTGTTGCTCAGGGGGAGTTAGGGCGAGTTTGTCGTCTTCGCAAATCTTTATATGGGTTGAAACAAAGTCCTCGTGCTTGGTTTGGTAAATTTAGTCATGTTGTTGAGAAATTTGGTTTGTTGAAAAGTAAGTCAGATCATTCTATGTTCTATAAAAAATCAACTGCTGGTATCATTTTGTTAGTTGTGTATGTGGATGACATCGTTATTACTGGAAGCATTTCATCCCTTAAATCTTTCATTCATACCCAGTTTCACACGAAGGATTTAGGGGTGCTCAAGTATTTCTTGGGAGTTGAAGTTACTCGGAGTAAACAAGTTATTTTTCCGTCTCAAAGAAAGTATGTACTTTATTTGTTAATTGAGACAGGAAAATTGGAAGCAAAACCTTGTAGTACTCCAATGAATCCATCTGTGCATCTTACACGTGATGGGAAACCATTTGAAGATCCTGAGAAATATCGCAGATTGGTTGGAAAGTTGAATTATCTAACTGTGACTCGTCCAGATATTGCATTCTCCATTAGTGTTGTTAGTCAGTTTATGTCTTCTCCAACAATTCATCATTGGGCAGCATTAGTGCAAATTTTGTGTTACTTGAAAGGAGCACCAGGACTAGGTATTGTTTACAAGGATCATGGACACTTAGATTGAGTGTTTCTCTGATGCAGATTGGGCAGGCTCCAAGGTAGATAGACAATCCACTTCAGGTTATTGTGTCTTTGTTAGGAGCAATCTAATCTCTTGGAAGAGTAAGAAGCAAAATGTTGTGTCTAGATCCAGTGCAGAATCAGAATATAGAGCTATGGCACAGTCTGTGTGTGAGATAATGTGGATTTATCAGCTTTTGACTGAATTCGGGTTTAAGACTTCAGTTCCAGCAAAATTGTGGTGTGATAATCAAGCTGCTCTTCATATTGCCTCAAATCCTGTGTTCCACGAGCGAACTAAGCACATTGAGATTGATTGTCATTTTGTTCATGAGAAAATTCAAGGTCTGATCTCCACAGGATATGTGAAGACTGGTGAACAATTAGGAGATATTTTTACAAAGGCTTTGAATGGGATGCGGGTTGATTATCTTTGTAACAAGCTGGGCATGATTAACATTTATGCTCCAGCTTGGGGGGAAGTGTTAGAATATATTAGCTGTATTAGCTGTATATTAGTTGTAGAAATTAGAGTTAATTGTATTTAGTTAGTTTCCTATTTAGTCTCTCTAATTTTGTATATAAATACATACTATTCTATTGAATAAATATACAATTCATTCACCATATTTTATAACATCTAACAAAAATTACATCCCCTCTATCACTCTATTGCACAATTTTCACACATGATGAAAAAGAATTAATCATACCATTTTTTAGGCCAATGGTCGAGTCTTGGACATTGAGGTGATAGAGGATGCCCTCGTAACGTATTTCGTACTTGGAAATTAAGCTTATGAAGCTCCCAATATAGGAATCCCCTGCACTTGTTGCCGAGTCGCTCGCCATGGTGAGCTGAAATTTCATTAAAGAAAGAGAAATGGATACAAACACACTCAAAAAGATAAAGCATACAGTGATTTGTAAAAGTAGGTGGAGAAAGAGCAAGTTGATTTACAATAAATTCTACATTTACACAAGATCAGTTTTCAAAGGAGTTGGGAATTATATGGGGTCTTTAAGGCAACAACCAACAAGTCTTATTCTAAACCAAAAGGATAAAATGCATAAGATTTGACTTGTACGAGCTAGTTAGATTTTTTCTCATAGCCTAAGCAACGACCAGAAAAAATTAATTGAATTATTAAATGATAAGAACAAGCTTGATCAATAAATACAACTTAAATTTCAGTAAAAATGAAGAAGAAAAAGTGTCGGCAAAAGTCTGTTAAACTTAAGAATCAAGCTTTAGTTTAATTATTATACAACTTTCCTTTTCTCCTCTATCATGCTGGCATATGTATCTATAATAATTTTTTCTTTGCTTTGTAAGTGTAGAAATTTCATCAACAGGTTTCAATTCTGATTCAAAAGACAATAGAGTAACCGTGGAACGATGTCTACAGAACTACAAAGAGATTGGTGGAGAGATGATCTCAAGGCTTTTGTGTATACTGTCATCATAGAAAATAATCAGCCTAACATGTTCTTTATGTTACTTTAAAAACATTCTAAAATGGTCAGTCTATGACGTAGAATTCTCTGTAGTTTCACCCTTAAATAGCTTGCATTTCATTGCAAGCAGATCATGTACCCTTTTATGCCAGAACTCAACATCATTCCAGATGACGAAATTACATTTGACACAAAAGTCTTCATGAGTATAGGGGGTCGTGCTAAAAAGATGACCTAAGCCTAACTGCATCATTGATGGGAAAAAAAAATGTTGATACCTTTTAGTAAAAGCAGAGAAAAAAAATGAAAGAATTCTATATATTTTGAATCTGGTAAAATGAGTATAGTAGGTCTTATATGCACTTTAGCAATGAACTAACTAACTGATTACAACTCAGTAAGCTAAACTAACTGATTAACAACTTAATAACAAACTAGTCAACAACTTAACTAACTTGTCTTAAGTCTAAAACTCCCCCTCAAGATAGATTGTATATGGTTTGCAATCCCATCTTGCCTTTAAGAAACTTGAACTGATTTGGAAACAATGCTTTGGTAAACACATCAGCAATCTGCTCTTGAGAGGCAATATGAGCAGTTTTGATCAGTCCCGATTGTATCTTCTCCCTCACCAAATGACAATCAATCCCTATATGCTTTGTCCTCTCATGAAAAACCGGATTTGCAGCAATATGTAGAGTTGCTTGATTGTCACAATAAAGTTCAACACGTTGTTCATGATCTTGTTTCAACTCCTTTAACACAGAAACCAGCCAAACAACTTCACAAGTCGCATTCGCCATTGCCCTATACTCAGCTTCAGCAGATGATCTTGAAATTGTTTGTTGCTTCTTACTCTTCCAAGATATTAATGACTTCCCAAGAAAAACAATGAAACGAGTAGTTGATTTCCTAGTGTCCTGACATGCTCCCCAATCTGAATCTATGTAAGCCTTAAGTTTTACTTCTAAATCAGCAGGATAAAAAATGCCTAAGCCTGGACTCTCCTTAACATACTGCAGTAGTCTTTGAGCAGCTTTCAGGTGTGAAGGTCGTGGTGCAACAAGGAATTGGCTCAACTTATTCATTGAATAAGATAGATCTGGCCTAGTAATAGTCAACAATTGCAACTTCCTAATTATCCTTCTGTATACTTGAGGATTATCAAGGACTTCACCCGATTCTTGACTCAATTTCAGGTTTGGTTCCATAGGAGTATTGACTGGCATGCATCCCAAATAACCAAAATCTTCTAAAATTTGTAGAGCATATGGTCTTTGAGAAACAAATATCCCATGAGGTGACCGAGCCACTTCCAAGCCAAGAAAATAACGCAGGCTGCCAAGATCCTTTAGTTTGAACCGAGCATTCAACTTAGCTTTTAAAATCTCCACTTCAGCTAGATTGTTGCTTGCTATAATCACATCAT